>NC_139575.1:5899995-5954995 GCF_946808225.1 Silurus aristotelis
GTGTGTATGTATGTATGTATTGTGTGTGGTTGGTTTGTGAAAAGATTCATTTCTGATTAAAATGTTTGATGAAAGACATGATGACATTAAGAATAAAATGTAAAACAGGGTGAGGGTTAATTAAGCTTTTAAACGCACACACACTCACACACACACACGCACACACACACACACTGTCAGATTTATGATGAAATCCTTGTCTTTGCAAACCAAAAGTCTCCTAAAATCCTCTTTGAATGTCTTGCAAGTACAAAGACCCCTTTATTGCGTTTACCTGAATAATAAGCTCCACTGTTCTGGGGAGATGTTCCACTAGATTTTGGAGTGTGTCATTCATTCAGCCATAAGGGTGTTAGTAAAGTCAGGTACTGATGTACCGACGTAGGTGAGGTGAGGAGGCCTCGGATGCAGTCAGGGTTCCAATTCATCCCAAATATATCCAGTAGGGTTGAGGTCAGAGCTCTATAGCAGGAGATCTTCCACTCCAACCCATATAAAGCATAACTTCATGGAGCTGGGAAGTCTGGGTCTTCTAGTTCAAGTGAAGGAACATTTCTACCAAATGCATCCAATTGTGTGCCTTCAGCGTTGTGCTAACAGTTTGGCTGGAAAGCCAAGTGTCCTAATACTTTTGTCCAGATAGAGTAAGTATTGGATTTAAAAAGGGTTGCCAAGTTTCATTAAAATTCACCCTTCCCAAATAATTTCCCCCCCTGAAGCTTTAAAATATTCTCTTCCGCAATAACTTCAGTTGAAACACCAATTAAAAATGCATTAATGACTTTCCCTTCTGTTTGGTCCTAACCTGTAATAGGCAAATACTTTTTCACAACACTTTTTAAACACTTCCTGAATAGGAAGTCCGTCCACAATCCTGGCGTTCCTGTTTGCAGAAAGACGGGTGATCTAATGAAAACAGAGTGCTGGGATGGGAGTGTTATCATCATGTGACATCATGACTCGAAGCAATTCCACGCATGCTTCATAGTCCTGTTTATCACGGTGTAATCCGTAGTGGGTCACATGACCACATCATGTCTGTATGCTGTATCTAAATCTGCTTGGTTTGATCACGTCTCCAAGACAGCATTTTAATAGTTGTCTATATTATTATTATTATTATTATTATTGTTGTTGTTGTTGTTGTTTTTCTTTTTGCTTATTATCACTATGACTGGCCTACTACAGAGCTCTGACCTCTATCCTATTGAACACCTTTGGGGTAAATTTTAACGGTGACTGGCACACACGTGTATTGGATGTCTTTGAAGAAGATCTGCTCCTCATGGGTTTGAGTGGAAGATCTCCTGATATAGAACTCTGAAACCTCAATCCTATTGAACACCTTTGGGGTGAATTGGAACGACACTCCAGGTCTCCTCAACTACATCATTACCTGACTTACGCTAGACTTTACTAACACCTTTGTGTCTGAAGGCGCACAAATCTACACAATTGAACTCTAGTAGAACATCTTTGCTGTAGAGAGAAGGTTTGGGACCTGATATGTCAATGGGATTCCTCGAGTGATTTGAATACAAAAAATAAGCAAATTATTTTGTTCATTATTCCAATCATTTACTCATCCATCTAATCATTTATCCATCCAGCGATCCTTCCATTTATCTATTTACCCATTCATCAATTCAGACAGCCATCACAAATTTCACCCTTCAGTCCATTATTGCAATCAGTCCATCTATCACTCATCCATCCAGCAAGCCATTAATCAAATTATTCATCTATCTCTGACTCCATTTATCCATCCATCCATCCATCCTCTTATCCATTCATCTGTCTAACCATTTGTCCATTAATCCGTTTATCCATCCACTCATTCATCCATCAGTACTTTATTCCATCCATCCATCCATCCATCCATCCATCCATCCATCCATCCATCCATCAGTACTTTATTCCTTCCATCCATCCATCCAGCCATCAGTACTTTATTCCATCCATCCATCCATCCATCCATCCATCCATCCATCCATCCATCCATCAGTACTTAATTCCATCCATCCATCCATCCATCCATCCATCCATCCATCCATCCATCCATCCATCCATCAGTACTTTATTCCATCCATACTTTATTCCATCCATCCATCCATCCATCCATCCATCCATCCATCCATCCATCCATCCATCCATCCATCACCTGACTTTACCAACATCCTTGTGGCTTAATAATAACGAATCTTCCCAAACACACTACAACATCTAGTGGAACATATTTCCAGAAGACTGGAGGTATTTATAACAGCAAATGGAAACTAAATGTGGAAAAAGATGCACATGAATCCTATGCGTAGGTGTCCAAAAACTTCTCCATACAGTGTATTTACACCTATATGGTACCTATATAGTGTATGTGTGTTAGGAACCATGCATTCAACATTCAATGCCCTCATTGCCCTCTGTCTTCCTTTTAAATCTTCTCAGGGTTTAATAGCTGAAGGACTTTCCAGTCGTTTGAAATTTTATTGAGTCTGAATGACATGTGGTCACCTCAAACAGACAAAAAAAATCAGATAATCATAACTTGTATATGAGTAATATTCATGGGGGTTATAACAAACTGGCAGAATCGTAGCTGCTGATTTAGGTCTAGAATCTGATACATCATGTCTTTAGACGTGGACAAATTAGACATTCTTCCTCAATGAGGAAAGAAAAAGGACCTGCATGCTTCTCTGTAGTAACAAGAAAAAAAGACAAAGTCTTCATTAAATTAAAAACTTTGCTGTTTTATCTGAAATATGAAAAGGGCAAGCACAAAAGAAATGGCACCCTCAGCCCCAACTGTCTCAGGTTTGATGAAAGGGTTCCTCAGATTGCATGGTTCATCTCATTCCATAGATGTACATACTGCAGGAATCAGATCTGGTTTGTTGCTGTAAGTTTTAGAGGACCCATGAGCTATGAACGAGCTATGATTTTCTGATGCTGAAGCGGTGCATTAAACTCCAGAACGGCTCTTTAGGATTGAGAGTCCATCAAGTCCTACATAGATTTGCATAGAAGCTCCAAGTGCCAGAAACGGCAATTCAGCCATAACCTATAATCAAGCCTCCAATATTTTCCCAGTAGCCTTAGTAGTCTTTTCTTTGAAAGCTTTTCGTTTTTTTACATGCAGATGATGTCCCCAGCCAAAAGAAAGCTCCAATTCTGTCTCCTCTGTCCAAAAGACATTCTTTCAGAAGCATTGTGGCTTGGCAAAAACTCGTCCGAGCACATTTTCGAGAAACACATTTGTCCACGTCCGTATGCACAAATTTCATCACGCAAGCACTTTTTTTTTTTTTTTTGGCGACCAATTTGGGATCTGTCCCATTCGGATAGCAGATGTCTTCTGAGGAGCTTTCATTTAGAAGCGATTATGGGATGAATGCCCGCTTCAGATTTGAAGCTTCCTCTGCAGTGAAAAGGATTTCTGTGAAGGAAAACTTCTCCCTGAATCACGGGAAATATGTGCGATGTGTTGAGTCATCCTCAGGTTGGTTTGTCGGTTGGTTCTAAAGGATTTAAGTGCAGTGACTAGTAAGGTCATTCCATTATAGATAACACACTAAATCCCACAGCCAGTTGGAATTGCATGGTGTTGAGGTCTGGAATGGTTGCCATGTTGGTTCTTTTTCCTGGAATAAGTCTCCAAGCTTCCCTGCTCCAAAACAACCCCAAACCATTAAGCTTCCACCTCCATGTTTGATTAGGGGGGGTGAGGTAGCCTGCTAATATCTTCTCTCCTGTAATCTGTTTTACACAAGTCCTTCTGCTAGAGACAAAATCGTAGCATGTGGATTCTTCTGTTCACACTTTTATCCAGTATTTCACTATCCAATTCCGGATAGAAACAAAAAGACCATGTATGTATATTTCCAAAACCATAAAAAGACTCTGTGTTTCCACACTTTTTGGCAGCCGCCGCATTCGCGCCACACGCCACTTTTTTGCCTTTAGCTTGTTTGTGCATCTTCTCTGGTTTCATGCTCTTTGTTCCATGTTGACGATGTTTATGCAGGCGCACGTTTGTTTCACAATATTTGGTATTCTGTAGTATTCTTTTTCTGTCATCAAATCAAAAAGGCAAACGAAACACCAATAAAATGACTACTTAAAAAAATAAACCAATGAAGTCCAGCTTTAAAAAGTCTGTCAGAACGTTGGGCTTGAAGCTTTGGAAGCCGATCTATCTGAGGGGGGATCAGAGAGCCAGACAAGATTATAGCGCCGCCGCAGCGCCGTCTTTAAGCACGAAGAACAGAGAGTTCGGTGGCAAGGTGCACACGTGGTCTAAATAGTCGCACTGTTCCTGATGGACACATTAAGATGTCCTTTGGCACACTGACTTATTGAGCTCGGTGCTTTCTATGACTCTGCAAGCAGCATTGTGCTGCCATCTGTTGGCATGTTGCAGAACTAGTCTCGAAACCTTTCCTCATATAAAGGAACATGTTCTGTTTGTTAGTTCCAGGAAATGTTAAACGTGAGAGCCGTATCGAAAGAGATGTCCTGGTTGTCATCCCTAAGGAATGCATAATTATTATATAATGGTGCCTTAATTATATCTTTTGGAACAGTCCCATTGTTGGTACCTCTATTATAAGGGCTGTTGTTTGGCAGGTTGTGCCTGATCATCAGGAATCTGCGGCTATAAATAATAGTTTCGAGGCGATTCAAGGCAGGAGGCGACATCAAAAAGCGCCTCCTAGTTTAGATTCATAGGAACATCCCATCCCATATTTAGAAAGATGCTCCACTACATTTTGTGGAGATTTGTTCAGCCACAAGGGAAAGGTGTATGTAAAGTAAGGTAGTGATGTAGGTGAGGTGAAGAGGCCTGGAGTGCAGTTTATATTTTTAATAGGGTTGATGTCAGATCTCTATAGCAGGAGATCATCCACTCCAACCAATCAGATCTTTATGAAGCTGGGTTTGCACATTGTCATGCAGGTTTGGGTCTGAAGGGAAGATTCAATGCTCGTGCATCCAAAGATTTAGGATACTGTCAGGTGTTATCTGGGTAGTGGGAAAAGTTTGGGGAAGAAAAGAAAAACCAGAAAAAGACCAATAATTTGGCCATATAGTGAATATTACATAACGATGCGTAAATAACACGATTGTTCTGTTTTCCTTTTTTTTTCAGGTGGAAGGAAACATCCGGAATACCCATCCTTCGTGTCTGCACTTTGTGTCTGGACTTCCCACTGCTACATTAAATATCACACCTTCACACCACAAAGAAAGAGACAATAAAGAGAGTGAGAGATGAGCTTTTAACACCCAGAGGCACCATCTCGTGAGAAGTTCGCCGCAGAGCTGCCTGGACCATGCGGGAGCCACCTTGCCCACTTACCTCGTGAATATCCGTGCCTACATGCTGGGATCTCCCGCACACACACACACACACCCCAGCGTGCACAATGGCATCGAACGAGCGACTGTACGAGGTGTGGATGTTGTACTGCAATAAGGTAAAGTGTCCCGAGTGAAAGTATATATATATGTGTGTGCTTGTCAATGTTCCTTCAATTAATACTTTTCATGCTTCTAATTAACATGCACAAATATGGTGGCCTTATGCAAATGTATGTTTATTATAATTAGTGAAAACTTTCTCAACATTGAGCATGAAGACAAAATATTCTTGTAAACGTTTTAAAGTAATTACGGTGTTTTAAAAACGACGTAAATCATCAGGACGCCAAACGAAACTTTTGCTATGTTTCCACACGGACGGTTTTAATCGCCGGATCTGTGCACCACGGCAGATTTCGGTGCTGGATTTAAGATTGGCGCATCAAATGTTTAGTGAATTTGAATGATTTTTCTTTTTCCTTTTTCATATCTGAGGCACGAAAGGACGTCGTGACTAAACGTGTGTCGCGTCGCAGGTTTTAATTTCGCCTCTTATTTACTTATATATAAAACAAAAATTGTCAAACAGAAATTAGCGCTGACATGAATCACGCGTTAATAAATTCAGTGCCGTTAAAACGAATTTGCGTTAACGTTTAGTCCGTTTACCTACACACGGAGCGCTGCGTATTTCCTCACAGACCATCATTACTGACGCACCACCCTTTAAACTCTGGACCGTCCTGGGGTCTCATGTATAAACGTGAAAAATGGAGGAACGGAGAGAAAACGGCGAAAGGGGGGGGGGGGGTATTTCAGAACAGCAAAAGCAAGCTGAGATCTATCATTTTCTTTCGCAGTCTTGGTATGCTCACATGCAGCAGATTGATTATATGATAGTGAAAGCATGTACAAAGCATGTGTGGAACGTGACACGGTGAATGGATCGGTATGAAATGCATTTCTTGTAGAGTGGTGCGGGGGGGGCGCAGGTACCTGTACACTCCCTGTTAGATTAGGCAGGGGGTTTATGTCATTCAGATGACCTTGTGGCTTGTAGTGACCATGTGATCTCTTGATTGGTAGTGTCTTGAAAAGAGATGCCCAAACTAGGACCTGCTATGGTTGGCCCATGGAGGTCTTCGACCTGGCCATGCCATATATAAGAAAAAAATGCCACTGATGCCTATCTTTATTTTTAATAACACATAATGTTATATATATATATATATATATATATATATATATATATATATATATATATATATATATATATATATATATATATATATATATAAAATGTTATATAAAAAAATTATATTACTGTGTATATAAAAAGTCCTGGTAATTCTCAGGTTATATGGATTAGATATATCGATCAGCCTGCTTTTCCACTCATGTCTTCAGCAGCTTATTGAAATATTATTTGATTTGGCCCATATGTGAGTCCAGCTCTTCACTGTAGGGGGTACAAACTTTTGGGGCGGGGCTTTTGGCTCTCTTAGTTTATTTTGAGGAAGTAGAGAAACTAGAGATTGTTCTCACGCTGAGTGTGTGTGTGTGTGAGTGTCTGAGAGAGAGACAGAGGGTTTGTTCTTCATGCAGTAAGCGAGTTTGCGAAGGCAATTCTCACTTCTGCATTGTAGCCGATGTGTTCGTTATGGCACAGTAACAGTTTGTTACGCGAGCGCGCTCACACACACACACACACACACACACACACACACACGCACAGAGTACAGCAACTACGGCAGAACGATGATGTTTACCGAACAAGTCCATGGAACAAAAAGGGGCGGAGCTTGTGGCAGATAACGGACACTACTGGCGGGCTGTTCTTAAATTGTACGTTAGTCTAAGTCGTTCACCTGCTTAGACAGGGAGGTTGCGAGACAGTTTTGTACACTCTCTCTTACACACACACACACACACACACAC
This sequence comes from Silurus aristotelis, assembly GCF_946808225.1. Taxonomy (NCBI): domain Eukaryota; kingdom Metazoa; phylum Chordata; class Actinopteri; order Siluriformes; family Siluridae; genus Silurus; species Silurus aristotelis. Next base: position 5,907,295 of record NC_139575.1, read on the forward strand.
ACACACACACACAAGGACTTTCATACGTTCAATCACTTTGAACACTAACTTGAAGTTAGTGACTGCAGATTTGTGAGTGTGTGTGCGCGTGCGTGCGTGTGCGTGAGTGTCTGAATTGGATTTGACCTCTAATTTGACCTCGGATTTGACATGCTGAGTGCGACGCTTTAAAACATATCAGATCAGATCGGATTCGTCTTCTGATTTTGTGACTCCACATTTGACGTACACGACCGGCGTCGTTCAGATCGGCGCCAACAGTCTCCCTTTACTAAAATTAAGTTAGTATCAGATCGGCGATTATAGTTGTGGTCTGATCTCACAGCTCTGAGGTCTGAACAACCTGAAAACCTTCCAAAAGGCAGCAGTGTGTATTTCCTGAGCAGCGCAGTCTTTATCTCCGGAAAACCCGAACGCCCTTACGAACACGAGCGTCTGGAGCCTGACCTTTCTGCGTCTCGTGTTTTTCAATCGAATCTTAGCTTAACCTTAAAAGCGAGAAATGTCATAAACATAATCCTGCCCTTCAGTTTAATATCAGATGGCCGGGGTCTGGCAGGAAACACACCCAACACGTGTTCTAGTGTATTATTTTAAATCGCTACGGCACTGTGGCCGGATCGAGCGACGCTATGATGCAACACTTGACTGATTTGTACAACAGCCAGTAGTGTTCGAGATGCTCCACCACCTTTGTAGAATTGTAACAAATCATCATTAGAAAATACACAGTACAGCGTTTAACGCAAAAATTACCTTTTTATAGCTTTTGGCAGACTTACAAAGCGACTTACAAATGTTAGCCATGGAAGTCCATTAATACAGACATAAACCAGTATATTAATGTACCGTAATTTCCGGACTATAAAGGGCACCCATATATAAGCCGCACCCACTGAATTTTACAAAGATTTTAATTTTAAACATAAATAAGCCGCACCTGTCTATAAGCCACATGTGTACATTGAAACTAATGAACTTTACACAGGCTTTAATGAAAGACAGTGTCTGTAACATGGTGTAACGTGTGAAATATGTTGCGCTTCCTTTAGGAGCATAGCGGTATTTTGGGAACAGCCTGGCGCCGCATTTTTCCGCTATTACTGCATGTGTGAAAGACCGAGGAATATGTCCTTATTATTTTCTGATGCTCATTTCTAAGTTTCTTTGACTAACCTGTAACGCTGTTGCCAAGAAAAATTAAAAAGCATGAGTTTTGAAAACCTGTCTGTGCTTATATGATTTCTGTTGCACAAAACCTGTCTGTGCTTATATGATTTCTGAATTTTTCCTGGGAAAAACCCAGGAAAAATTCATAAATAAGCCACTTTGTTGTTTAAGCCGCGGGGTTCAAAACGTGGAAAAAAAAAATAGCGGCTTATAGTCCGAAAAATGCGATATTTTCCTTATGTTTTTTCCTAAAGTCCGTAGGACCTAAAAAGTAAATTTTACTTCAGTTCTAGCTAATTTCTAGTGTTTCCTTGATATGTCTGTGGTGCTAGCAAGAGAACTACACAAACGCTAGTTAGCGAAGCGCCAGAATGCGAACTGAAAACGCTGGATTTGCATTCAGTCAGTAAAAAAGTGGATGAAAAGGATACAATTTTCACACTTTGGCTACATTTTTACCTCAGAAAAGGTAGAGTTTAGATAAAGTCTATTAATACGACCACAACCCAGTATATAAATGTGTGTTTCTTATGGTTATCACGATGAAGTAAGTCAACTTTTCAAAAACAGGTCACTTTAGTTCCTGCTAATCTCTTTATTGTATCCCTATTTTGACGTGTCTGTGGTGCGAGCAGGAGGAATTCATGAGCGCTAGTAAGCTAAAGCACCAGGTTGCACACTAGAATTGTGTTCAGTCAGTAAAACAAAGTGGATAAAAATGATCTAATGTTTACACTGGTTAAATTTTTACCTCAGAAAAAGTCGAGGTTAGATAAAGAAGTACCAGTGATTAGTGCTTCTGCCCCTTTCGTCTATTCGGATCCGCCTGATTCATCCTGACGCTGGAGTTCTTTTTAACTGGAGGCCACTTTGTGAAGGTGGTTGGTTCCACATGATCAACCTAAAGATCCATGAAGTTAATGAGCAACTCAACAACTATGAGAATGGATTTGGACTAATTCACTTTTCAGTGCCCATGTTATTTCACTCTCCATTGTTCTGTATTGTTTTAAAAATTATAATCACACTCTTGATGTTGCCCAAATGAGGATGGGTTCCCCTTTTGAGTCTGGTTCCTCTCAAGGTTTCTTCCTCATAACATCTAAGGGAGTTTTTCCTTGCCGCAGTCGTGACCTTTCGATCCAAAGTCCGATATCTAAACCACTAAGCTAACATTAAATTTGTGTTTTGTATTTAAATGCCCATCACATTACGAACACTGATACTTTAATGAATGGACATTCAGGGTGTCACCCAGGTGAGGATGAGGTTCCCTTTTGAGTCTGGTTCCTCTCAAGGTTTCTTCACCACTGGCTTGTTAATTCAGGATAAACGTACAGATAGTAACATATAAACTCATATTTTATAACCTCTTTATCTCAGTAAAGCTGCTTCAGGACAATGTCCATCGTTGAACACGATCTACAGATAAAACCGAATCACCTGACATCTCTGACGCTCTCCACGAACTCGAATTCTTCTCTCTTAAACTTTAACATGGCTGAAATTGGGGAGGGTCAGGGTTCCTGTCAGGCGTGTTTTAACCACAGCTTCAACTAAAAGTGAAAGTACATTTGTGTTTGATTGAAGAAAGAGAACATGGACACACACACACACACACACACACACACACACACACACACACAGAAACATAGGCTCTTTGACTTGAAGCATATACGTACACACACACACACACACACACACACACACACACACACACACACACATACACACACACACATATATTCATCCATTATATTTACACATAGAGCGACGAGTGTTTGAGAGAAAGAGATTGAGAGTGAGAAAGAGAGAGAGACAGAGAAAGATATATAGAAAGAGACAGCGTGAGAGAGAGAGAGAGACAGAAAAATGCAGTGTGTGTGTGTGTGTGTGTGTGAGAGACAGACAGAAAGAGTTAGAGAGTGGACAGAGAAAGACATCCAAAGAGAGAGAGAGATCCAGAGATAGAGAAAGAGCTAGAGACAGAAAAAGATGGAGAGAGAGATGCAGAAAGTGAAAAACGATGCTCTCATGAACTCGATCACACACTATATAGACACAATTGCGGAGACGAAGATACTGTGTGCGTGTGTGTGCGCGTGTGTGCGCGTGTGTGTGCGTGTGTGTGCGTGTGTGTGCGTGTGTGTGCGTGTGTGTGTGTGTGTTGACTGTCAGCAGACCTTTGATCTCATGCTGTGTGTTTGCTCCACTTCCTTCTCATGACCCTTACAGGACAGAGGGAAAATGAGAGGTACAGAGTGAGAGATGGAGTGTGTGTTACTGTAGTTTTACTTATTTTTTACTTTTATTTTCGTATATATTTTTTGCACTTTCTATCAGTGGCACGTTTACCAACTGTTCTCATTTCTGCATTGTTTTATGAGAGAGAGAGAGAGAGAGAGAGAGAGAGAGAGAGAGAGAGAGAGAGAGAGAGAGAGAGAGAGAGAGAGAGAGAGAGAGAGAGAGAGAGAGAGAGAGAGAGAGAGAGAGAGAGAGAGAGAGAGAGAGAGAGAGAGAGAGAGACCAATTTCTATCCAAACACAATCCATGTGTCTCCATCCTATGTCTTCATATGGACGCAGTAGCATGAAATATTCCTTTCACTTGAACCTTAAAACCCAAACCTGTTCCAGCATGATAATACCCCTGTCACACAGTCAGCTCCATGAAGATCTGCTATCCATGGGTTGGAGTGGAAGATCTCCAGCTCCCCCCTTGGTTTGGACTGTTTCGAAAGACTGGTGGAGATGTCAGACTACACACACACACACACACACACACACAGTAAAACCAGAGGTGCAGTGAGTGTTATCTCTTACTCATTCATATCAGTGAGTGTTCATAACCTATGACTTCGGTGGCTCTCAGAATATTTTTAGAACTAACAGATTGAGAAAGAAAGACAGAGAGAAAGACAACGATTGACGTGCAGACAGCAATCAAGTGACGCATAGGGAGAGACTGAGAGGAAGACAGATATAGAGTGATAGAAAGACAATAGAGATAGAGAGACAGGAATATAAAGTTAAAGACAAACATATATAGTGAACGATAGAGCAAAAGACAGAGATATATAATGAACGATAGAGCAAAAGACAGAGATATACAGTGAACGATAGAGCAAAAGACAGAGATATACAGTGAACGATAGAGCAAAGGACAGATATAGAGTGACAAAAACAGAGAGAGACAGGGGTATAGACTGAAATACATATATGGAGTGAAAGATGGAGACATAGAATATAGAGCTGGAGACAGATATAAAGTCACATACTGTCTCTCTACCTCTATCACTGTCTTTCACTCTATCTTTCTGATTCCTGTCTCTCGCGTTCCCTATAACTGTCTCTGTCTAGGTCACTTTGTCTCTGTTTCTCTCCATCTTTCTTTTTGTCTCAAAACCCTCGTTTTTCTCTCTGTTTGTCTCTCTCTTTCTTTGATTGACAGAGACAGAAAAGAAGATCTAGAATGACAGAAAAAAGACAGAGAGACGGACAAAAATGACGTAAAGCAACCTTGCATCTCTTTACCTATGTCATCCTCTTTCTCTCTATCCTTCTGTCTCTGTGTCTCACACTGTCTATCTCTGGGTCTCTCTGTTTGATCTATAAATATTGTAAGTGTCACAGTAAAGTTATATGCAGTGAACACTGGCCGCACCTCTGGTTTCTCTCTGTGTGTACGTGTACATGTGTGTGTGTGTGTGTGTGTGTGTGTGTGTGTGTGTGTGTGTGTGTGTGTGTGTGTGTGTGTGTTAGACAAAGCCACACCCCTCCCACTGTTGGTTCTTTCGCTCTGCGTGCCTGTCTGACTGGTTATATGTGTAAACCGATTTGATAAGAAATGCATGCCGTGTGCTCTGAGCTTAGTGACGAAGGTATTGGACTTTGGATCGGAAGGTTGTGAGTTCAAATACCGGTATCACCAAGCTCCTACTGCTGGGCCCTTGAGCAAGGCCCTTAACACTTAACCCTCAAGAGACAAGAACCGAACGTTGGACACTTCACTATAAGATTGGAATGTGCTTCTTGTTGAGCATCCCCATTCGCTGTTAGAAGAACCGCCACTCTTCTGGGAAGATGTTAAAGATTTTGTGGAGATTTGTGTGGGTATTTGTAAAGTCAGGTACTGGTATAGGTGAAGGTGAGGAGGGCTGGGGTGGTGTTTTAGTTCATCCCAAAGTGGTTTAATAGCTTTATAGCAGGAGATCTTCCACTCCAACTAGTGTAAAGCACATCTTCATGAAGCTGGAGCATAATTGTGCTGGAACAGGTTTGGATCTTCTGGTTTAAGTGAAGGAAAGATATCGTTCTATACTATTGGGTGGATCTGACTTTGTGGAAACAGTTTGGGGAAGAAGCACATGTTGGTAGAAAAGTCCTAATACTTTTGTCTATAAAGTGTATGTTGAGATGATGATGATGATGATGATGATGTGAACCTCTGGATACTGTGAGTGAAGTTAGTGAGAGACAAGCAGAGGGGAAGTTTTCAGATTGAGGTTTGAAAGCTCTGTTGTCAATAAGCGACGATTTCAGATCTTTTTATAGATTATTTAAAACACTTTCCGACTGAAGCATAGAGTTCACACATACACATGAAATAAATCCATTCATGGAAAAAAGTGGATTAAAATCTGAATCCTGAACAACACAGTGAGTTAGTGGAGTAGTAGCGACAGAAACATGATGTAATTACAGTATTCAGGATACTGATGTTGGTTTAATGTGTAAACACACACACACACACACACACACACACACACACACACACACACACACACACACACACACACACACACACAGTGGTGCTCTGTAATGCAGCATGAGTTGTGTAGTCTTAAAATAAGCAGGGTGTGTTCTTAATGCCTAGCCCAAAACCTCATTGGTCATCTGTGTGCTGCCACACACACACACACACACACACACACACACACACACACACATACACACATACTCTGCACTTGTAAGATGATTTTAAATGTCTGTTGGCATGGACACACACACACACACACACACACACACACACACACACACACACACACACACACACACACAAGCTGTGATGGGCAGCTGTAATGACCTCATCCCGGAAGAATCTATGAAACCAGACACACACACCTACACACACACACCTACACACACACACACACACACACACACACACACACAAACAAATGCATCGTTTTTTTTTACATATTTGCATTTGTATTATAAAGTGAGCACTAATTTGTGACCATTTGATTTGTAAATTGATTTCTGGAGAGCTTTCTCAATATCACATAGAACAAAGATTAACATGGCAGAGGTAGAGCTGCATCTTACTGGAGACCGAACAGGAAAAGATTGTCTGGATTTATTTATTTATTTATTTATTTGTATTATTATTATTATTTTAAATAATTTTATAATATAATAACATGTTGCTTTAATATAACTATATTAAACCCTAATTCAGGTATTTATGTATAAAAGTGAACTTAAAAAATGCAAAAGACACATATTGAGTGTAACTATATTTAATTTAGACATTTTAAAGCTTATAGTAACTGCTAGTTGAACAAATTCACTCAAATAGTGAAGCAATTTGTGTAAATCAGCATTTGTATTATATTTTGCAGATGGCAAGTTGACAACCAGGCTTTAAAGTAATCAATATAAAATATAATACAACATTGTTTTGACAATTTTTGTAAAAAAAAAATTTACAAACGTTACTAAAGTTACAAACAAACAGATGAACACATGATGAGGATTAAACAGTTTCTGCTCACGTACTGATGTTTCGCCTTCATCCGTGACACCAGTGTTTTCTTTTCATGTGCTCGTGCATCACTGTGGAACTTCCATCCCACACAAACTCCGGTTTGCATAACTTCCAGGTACAGTTTTCTTTGTTGTGTTTATTATAAAATGCTTATATGACTTGGGACGCACACTTTTTCCTGCTGTCTGTTGACCCCGAACTCTCTACTATTTTGCAAGCGGCCCTGTGATCTTGCCAGCACGGAAACCCATAACATGAAAAAACCAACTAATCGATAACCGCATTCGTTGACATTGAATATATACAACCCTGTTCTAAAAATTGTCGTCCGTTTTTCTGGAATCTCAGGAATGCAATTGACATTCACAAGCCCTTGTTGAATGCTGTCAAACCTGTTCTTTGACACACATACACACATACACACACACACACACACACACACACCTGGGTGGAGATAAGTGAAACCTTCATACCCACAAAACAGTTACTAAACTAAATAAATCCACGTTTTAGGTGTAAAAAAAAAAAGTTTCTCTATCAGGGGTGAGGTACGCTTCATTTACGATTCAAAATGATCACTCAGCCAATCACAGACACACGTAGTGTGACATCACTGCCAGTCTTTCATTAGACCAAATGGAACCAGGAGCATAACATTTATTCCGGTATAACCAGCATGAGACGTGTGTATGAGGTGTGTATGAAATCATATGAAGTGTCTTTGATGTAGTGTAAAGTAATATGTCATCTATTGTAATAAGTGTTTTCTTGCCCCATCTCTTTCTCTCTCTCTATCTATCCATCATGCTTTCTCTCTCTCTCTCTCTCTCTCTCTCGCTCTCTCTCTCTCTCTCCCTCTTTCTCTCGCTCAGAGGGATCCTGACTATCTAAAGCTGTGGTTGGAGATTTTCATCGGCTCGTATGATCGCAGTCTGGATGTGGATTTTGAGAAACAGCCGATCAGGTACGGCGGCCATCTTTAATCCAAACCTGCTTCTGTCAGCATGCAACATTCACACTCGTCTTCGTCTATGTGTGTGTGTGTGTGTGTGTGTGTGTGTGTGTGTGTGTGTTTGTGTGGTAGAGATTTTAAGTGTTGTTCAGCAAATAAAATCATCATTAACAGTATAAAGAGGGTTCTCTCCGTCACTGTCTTGATTTGTGACTTGTGTGAAAGACGAGGGACGGAGAGAGAAAGAAAGATGTTGGAGAAATGAATAGGGAGAGAGCGAGGAAAAACGAGGGAGAGAATGAGAGAGAGAACAATGATGAGAGACAGAGATGGAGAGATGAAGGAGAAAAAGATGGAGAGATGAGAGGGATAGAGAGAGCAATGAGGAGAGATGAAAGAAGGACAGAAAGATAATGAGAGAGGAAGAGAGACTGATATGAGCAGGGAGAGAGAAATGAGGAGAAATGTTAGAATGATAGAAAGATTACAGAGGGTGAGAGACTGATAAGAGAGATGAGAGGGATAGAGAGAGATTTGAGGAGAAATTATAGAAGTAGAGGGAGAGAGAGAAAGAGAGAGAACAGTGATGAGAGAGATAAGGAGGGAGAGAAAAAGATGGAGCGATGAGAGGGATAGAGAGAGCAAAGATGGGAAATGATAGAAGTTGAGAGAGGGAGAGCGAGATTAGAAGGATAAAAAGCAATGAAGAAAAATGTTGGAAGGAGAGCGAGATGATATGAGTGAGGGACAGAGAGCGATGGAGAGAGCGATGGAGAGAGCGATGGAGGGAGAGGGCTGTTAGTTTCAGCATGTAGCGTTACAATTCACCTTCACTCGAACATGTCAATGCCACAGTCCAAAGAACACCTCTGGGAACTGGAACATCTTCTGTACCCCAGACCTCCTCACCTCCTCAACATCAGTCCCTGATCTCTCGAAAAACTAAATAAGCACTAATCCAGTGGAAAGACTCTTCAGTGCGTTCCTTCACATCTTAATCCCTCCCCCTCCTCCCCGACATTCCAAAAACGTTCATAGCACATACACCACGTCTCTGGATTCACGTCACGTGTTATGATGCTCATGAGAGCTCTTATTGTACACACACTGCTACAGGACCATATAATGCTCCAAAATCCTCCAAATGCTCCAAATCCAATCCCATCACTCCAGACAATATATATATCTCAACTCCCGATCACAACAAACCACTTAGCCCAGGGTTTCCACACACTTCCACTCGTCTTCACGCACTTCCACTCGTCTCCACTCATCTCCACACACTTCCACTCGTCTCCACTCATCTCCACACACTTCCACTCATTTCCACTCGTCTCCACACACTTCCACTCGTCTCCACACACTTCCACTCGTCTCCACTCGTCTCCACACACTTCCACACACTTCCACTCGTCTCCACACACTTCCACTCATCTCCACTCATCTCCACACACTTCCACTCGTCTCCCCACACTTCCACTCGTCTCCACTCATCTCCCCACACTTCCACTCGTCTCCACGCACTTACACTCGTCTCCACTCATCTCCACACACTTCCACTCGTCTCCACTCGTCTCCACACACTTCCACTCGTCTCCACACACTTCCACTCGTCTCCACTCATCTCCACACACTTTCACTCGTCTCCACACACTTTCACTCGTCTCCACACACTTTCACTCATCTCCACACACTTTCACTCATCTCCACACACTTTCACTCGTCTCCACACACCTCCACTCGTCTCCACACACTTCCACTCGTCTCCACACACTTCCACTCGTCTCCACACACTTCCACTCGTCTCCACACACTTTCACTCGTCTCCACTCTTCTCCACACACTTCCACTCGTCTCCACACACTTCCACTCGTCTTCACTCATTTCCACACACTTTCACTCGTCTCCACTCATCTCCACACACTTTCACTCGTCTCCACTCATCTCCACACACTTCCACTCGTCTCCACTCATCTCCACACACTTCCACTCTTCTCCACTCATCTCCACACACTTCCACTCGTCTCCACACACTTCCACTCGTCTCCACACACTTCCACTCGTCTCCACTCGTCTCCACACACTTCCACTCGTCTCCACACACTTCCACTCGTCTCCACACACTTCCACGCACTTCCCCTCGTCTTCACACTCTTCCACGCACTTCCCCTCGTCTTTACACACTTCCACTCGCCTTCACACACTTCCACACGCTTCTATTTCCTTCCACATACTTCCATGCTTGTCCACACACTTCTACAACTAATTTTGACGCATTTCTCCACACATCCACACACGTCCCCAAAATGCAACCAAACTAAATAAATCTGAATGCATCTCATAATATTCAATATTTCAACTGTATCTTTCCATTCATTAAAAGTAAATTTCGAACGTGTCTGCAGCGAATATTGTCCACAAGCAGAAAAACTGTAGACGTGTCTAAAGTTCATCCTGCTTGTGTGTGTGTGTGTGTGTGTGTGTGTGTGTGTGTGTGTGTGTGTGTGTGTGTGTGTGTGTGTGTGTGTGTGTGTGTGTGTGTGTGTGTTTTTAAGTGTATTTACATTTATTTCACTAAGCCTCGAGACAGTCCTAGAATTCAACGCTCTAATGATATTATTTCACTGTTCACTTGCCATTTTAATAGGACACCTGTAGACCAATCAGGTGGCAGCAGCATGTCACATGACCTCATTCAGCTCCAGGTCAAAAGCTTTAGTTAGCGTTTATTTGAGATATCAGAGCGGTGTGGGGTCAGTGGGGATCTGAGCGGCTTTGACTGTAGTCAGTGTTTCAGAAACAGCTGATGTCACACAGTGGTTTCTAAAAGTTCCACAGAACGATGCAAACAAACAATGAGGAAGATGCAGTTGTTCAGACTTGTTCATGAGAGAGATGAGAGGAGAACGTGCAGACTGGTTCGAGCTGGGAGGAAGACTAACCTCTTAAATTACCATTGAGCAGAAAAGCATCCTGTAACACGTCTGATTGGCTGAGTGGATCAGTGCCTGCTGTTAATATTATAGAATCAGTGTACATGCTTCTTGTTTGTGTGTGTGTGTGTGTGTGTGTGTGTGTGTGTGTGTGTGTGTGTGTGTGTGTGTGTGTGTGTGTGTGTGTAGGGTGGAGGACGTGCCCCCAGTCCTGTCTCTGCTCCCTGATAACATCCTGCAGGTTTTACGTGTCCAGCTGCTGCAGTGTGTTCAGAAAGCATCGGTTGGCTTGGAGCAGGAACAGCAACACCTCGCTCTGCTGCTCCTCAAGTTCCTCATCATCACTTGCAGGTCCCTCTTACACACACACACACACACACACACACACACACAACCGATTATGAAAACTCCAGATTTGGAATTCAGGTGTGTGGGTGGGTGGATGGACAAATGATGGATAGGTGGATAGATAGACAGACAGAGTGGATGGATGGATGGATGGATGGATGGATGGATGGATGGAATGACAGACAGATGGACAAATAGATGGACGGACAGACAGACAGATAGATAGACGGACGAATAGATGGACGGATAGATAGATGGACAAATAGATAGATGGACAAATAGATAGATGGATAAATGGATGGATGGATAGATAGGTGGATGGATAGATAGATAGATAGATAGATAGATAGATAGATAGATAGATAGATAGATAGATAGATAGATAGATAGATAGATAGATAGATAGATAGATAGATAGTCAGGTGTGCCAATACTTTTGTGTAGCTTTAAAGAGAAATCAATGTCCACATTGCTTTTATTTATTAAAGGATGTAATTACAGTGGAGTGCAACTTGGCCTGAAACAAAACGAGTTGTGCAGCATTGGATCTCGCCTGACTTCTCTCCGGCTCAGGGTCTGCTCTCGTCGTGTATCTCTCATTCAAGTCTCACTAAACCAGCATGAGTTTCACCGCAAAGGTCAACGTTACGGCTGTGACATTTCCACATCCTGTTCTTTGTGCCTCGTGTCTTACAGTCAGATCATCAACATCAGAAGTAAAGATAATCATCCAAGCTGAATGTTTCTACTAGTGTATATCACCTATAATCAGACCACGGCTCCTGTGAATGCTCGATTCTGATTGGTTAAGGATGTGTCGATTTTCTTTTTTTCCAGCTCTGGTAGTAGTGCAGCTGCAAATCTCAGGTTTATACATTCTATTTTCAAAAGTATGTGGACACCTAACCAGGAGATTATGTGCCAATCTCCAAATGCTGTTAGAGGAACCTCTACACTTGACTTCACACTCTGTTCCACTAGATTTTGGAGTGTGTTTGTGGAGATTTGTGTCAGGTAGTGATGTAGGTTATGTTGAGGAGGACTAGGATGCGTTCAAAGTTTCAATTCATTGTTCAGTAGGGATGAGGTCAGAGCTCTATAGCAGGAGATCTTCCACTTCAACTCGAAAGCAGATCTTTATGGAGTTTGCTTTGTGCACAGGGACAGTGCAATTTTGGAACAGGTTTGGATCTTCTAGTTCAAGTGAATGGAAAATTTCATTTAATGAATGGTGGATGATTTCCCAGCATGCCTCAGTGCTATATGAATAGGCTTTGAAATAGAGAGATTACTCAATATTAGTAGATCATGTTACAGGAGTTGAAGGTGTTTTCCACACACACACACACACACGCGGACACACACACACACACACACACACACACACACACACACACACACACACACACACACACACTTATGTACCCACACACAGTATATAGACTTGTAGACTTAACAGTGTATAACTGAAGCTATCTGATCATGTGACCAACACTAACCGGTCAAAGCATTCATGAATTTGGACAGGTGGTTCCCGTGGCCCAAAAAAACAAAAACACAATTACTTACTGTACACACACACACACACACACACACACACACACACACACACACACACACAATGCTCAGCTGCAAAAAATTAATAAATAACTCTATTAATTTCAACTTTAAAAAAAAGTCAATTTAACGTAAAATTAAACATAAGCAAGTAACTTTTTTTTCCTTAGAATGTCAGGCAGACAGGCAGACAGGCAGACAGACAGACAGACAGACAGACAGACAGACAGACAGACAGACAGACAGACAGACAGACAGACAGATAGATAGATAGATAGATAGATAGATAGATAGATAGATAGATAGATAGATAGATAGATAGGCGGACACACAGGCAGGCAGATGGATGGATGGATGGATGGATGGCGGGCGGGCGGGCGGGCGGGCAGAAGCTGCTTCTCTGGCTGGAGATGATGCTGTGCAGTGGATGCAGTGGATTGTCCATGATGGACAGGAGCCTGTTCAGCGCCCATCTCTTTGCCACTGAGGCTGGCATTGAAGTAGGGTGTGTGTTTTTTTTTTGTGTGTGTGTGTGTGTGGGGGGGGGGGGGGGGGCAGTGTAAAGGTGTAAATAAGTTGGGGTGGTAAAACCTGTGGAAGTTGTTCAGCTGGTTCGCTCAATAGTGTCGCCTCGCTCCAACCTGCATCCGGTGACCTCCTTCATGCTGTTAATCTGCAACGTCTTTCGGCTTCACTTATGGAGACGCACATGGCTTATTTACATCATTGACATAATTCCATATCATCGCAGTAATGCAGATTCAGTCCTCGTGAATTTCGCAGCCCAAATCCTCACACACGTCATGTCTTGTGGACTATTTTTTCTCAAATGTTTAGAAAGCCAAAAATGTTCCATTACCTCACCATAATGCGCGCGCACACACACACACACACACACACGCACACAGTCTTTTTTGCACACACTTTATTCCAGCTGCATCTCTGTGCGTGAATTATGATCGTGGCACAAAAATAAGTCTGACTGCTGGAACTAATGGCTTCTTATCCTGCAGTAGTCTGCAACACACACACACACACACACACACACACACACACACACACACACACACACACACACACACACACACACAATGCTCTACAGTATAAGCCAAATTCCAATGTGTGTGTGTGTGTGTGTGTGTGTGTGTGTGTGTGTGTGTGTGTGTGTGTGGGATGTCTCTGACAGGAACCTGTCTAATGTGGAGGAAATCGGAACCTGCTCCTACATCAATCAAATCATCACCATGACAACAGTCTACATTCAGCAGGTTTTCTTTCTCTACTTCTTTCTCTGTCTGTCTGTTACTCTTGCTCGCTCTCTCTCTCTCTCTCTCTCTCTCTCTCTCTCTCTCTCTCTCCCCCCCCCTCTCTCTCTCACACACTCTCTCTCTCTGTCCTTCTAAGCAAAATCTATTATAGGGGGTTAATGTCAGTCTATGAATATATCTATCTCTTTCTTTCCATCATTCTCACTCTCTCTCTCTCTCTCTCTCTCTCTCTCTCTCTCTCTCTCTCTCTCTCTCTCTCTCTCTCTCTCTGTAGTTGAAGAGTAAAACTAAAGAGAAGGAGCTGGTGGATCAGACGCAGGCTGAGGAGTTTGTGCAACATGCGCTGGCTTTCTGTGAGAGTCTGTATGATCCATATCACAACTGGAGACACCGCATACACGGGTACACTTTCATCTGATTCCATCAGACACCAGTATTCTCCATTACCTCCATCAGACACCAGTATTCTCCATTACCCTCCATCAGACACCATTATTCTCCATCACCCTCCATCAGATACCAGTATTCTCCATTACCCTCCATCAGACACCAGTATTCTCCATTACCCTCCATCAGACACCAGTATTCTCCATTACCCTCCATCAGACACCAGTATTCTCCATTAACCTCCATCAGACACCAGTATTCTCCATTAACCTCCATCAGACACCTGTTTTCTCTATTCCCCTCCATCAGACACCAGTATTCTCCATTACCCTCCATCAGACACCAGTATTCTCCATTTCCCTCCATCAGACACCAGTATTCTCCATTAACCTCCATCAGACACCAGTATTCTCCATTACCCCCCATCAGACACCATTATTCTCCATCACCCTCTATCAGACACCAGTATTCTCCATTAACCTCCATCAGACACCAGTATTCTCCATTACCCTCCATCAGACACCATTATTCTCCATCACCCTCCATCAGACACCAGTATTCTCCATTACCCTCCATCAGACACCAGTATTCTCCATTACCCTCCATCAGACACCAGTATTCTCCATTAACCTCCATCAGACACCAGTATTCTCTATTAACCTCCATCAGACACCAGTATTCTCCATTACCCTCCATCAGACACCTGTTTTCTTCATTCCCCTCAATCAGACACCAGTATTCTCCATTACCCTCCATCAGACACCAGTATTCTCCATTTCCCTCCATCAGACACCAGTATTCTCCGTTACCCTCCATCAAAAAAACAGTATTCTCCATTACCCTCCTCAGACCCCAGTACTCTCCATTACCCTCCATCAGAAAACCAGTATTCTCCATTACCCTCCATCAGATACTAGTATTCTCCATTACCCTTCTCAGACCCCAGTATTCTCCATTAACCTACATCAGACCCCAGTATTCTCCATTAACCTACATCAGACCCCAGTATTCTCCATTACCCTCCTCAGACCCCAGTATTCTCCATTACCCTCCTCAGACCCCAGTATTCTCCATTACCCTCCTCAGACCCCAGTATTCTCCATTACCCTCCTCAGACCCCAGTATTCTCCATTACCCTCCTCAGACCCCAGTATTCTCCATTACCCTCCTCAGACCCCAGTATTCTCCATTAACCTACATCAGACCCCAGTATTCTCCATTACCCTCCTCAGACCCCAGTATTCTCCATTACCCTCCTCAGACCCCAGTATTCTCCATTACCCTCCTCAGACCCCAGTATTCTCCATTACCCTCCTCAGACCCCAGTATTCTCCATTAACCTACATCAGACCCCAGTATTCTCCATTACCCTCCATCAGACACCAGTATTCTCCATTACATTATTAAGTTAACACAATCCTTTACATTTTTCCACAAACACGGAAACCCGCATGTTTACTGACCCTCCTGCGGCGCAGCTGTTCTGTATTATACAGGGCTTCACTCTAACTCAACACACCTGTGTTTTTGTTTTTCCACTAATTGCTCCTAACAGCTCTGTAATCTAAAACATACACACACACACCTGTACACACCTATACACACACACACACACATACACAGTAAGCTGATTAACTACACCTGTAATGTTTGGGGCAAAAACAAACAATGTTGTTTCCCACCTTTATTCCAAAACTCCCGCCTGGAGCGTGAACACCGACTGATTCAGGGTCCAACTAATGACACAATCATACTGGTTTAGTTGATGGTTAATTATATAATTATATTGCAACAGTAAGTCATTGGTTTTCATTTAGTATTTTGTGTGTGTGTGTGTGTGTGTGTGTGTGTGTGTGTGTGTGTGTGTGTGTGTGTGTGTGTGTGTGTGTGTGTGTGTGTGTGTGTGTGTCTAGGCAGCAAATCAGCACCGTGGAAAAGAGCAGACAGAAGTTTAAAGCAGCTCCTCTCACGGTTGAGTTTGTTCCTTTTTTCTACCGTGAGTAAAAGATTTCAACATTCGACCAAAAACTGCCTATCAAATACTACCATACACTATTAAATACCACCTCACACCATTAAATACTACTATAAACTATTAAATACCATCATATAACATTAAATACCATCAAACACCATTAAATACTACCATACACTATTAAATATCTCCTCACACCATTAAATAATTTCTCACACCATTTAATTCGATCATACACTATTAAATACCATCGTACACTATTAAATACCACACCACACTATTAAATAACATCATACACTAATAAATACCACCTCACACCATTAAATACCATTAAACACTATTAAATACAAGCTTACACCATTAAATACCATCAAACACTATTAAATACAAGCTTACACCATTAAATACCATCATACACAATCAAATTCTACCATACACTAATAAATACCACCTCACACCATTAAATACCATCATCATACACTATTATAAAATACTACTACAAACTATTAAATACCATCAAACACCATTAAATACTACCATACACTATTAAATACCATCATACACAAATTCTACAATATACTAATAAATACCATTTCACACCATTAAATACAATCATACACTATTAAATACCATCATACACAAATTCTACAATATACTAATAAATACCATTTCACACCATTAAATACAATCATACACTATTAAATACAATCATACACAAATTCTACAATATACTAATAAATACCATTTCACACCATTAAATACAATCATACACTATTAAATACAATCATACACAAATTCTACAATATACTAATAAATACCATTTCACACCATTAAATACAATCATACACTATTAAATACCATCATACACTAATAAATACCACCTCACACCATTAAATACCATTAAACACTATTAAATACAAGCTTACACCATTAAATACCATCAAACACTATTAAATACAAGCTTACACCATTAAATACCATCATACACAATCAAATTCTACCATACACTAATAAATACCACCTCACACCATTAAATACCATCATCATACACTATTATAAAATACTACTACAAACTATTAAATACCATCAAACACCATTAAATACTACCATACACTATTAAATACAATCATACACAAATTCTACAATATACTAATAAATACCATTTCACACCATTAAATACAATCATACACTATTAAATACCATCATACACAAATTCTACAATATACTAATAAATACTATTTCACACCATTAAATACAATCATACACTATTAAATACCAGCTTAAACCATTAAATACCATCATACACCATCAGATTTTACCATATACTAATAAATACCACCTCACACCATTGAATTCCTTCTCACACCATTTAATTCCATCATACACTATTAAATACCACCGCACACCATTACATACCATCATACATCATTAAATACTACCATAAACTATTAAATACCATCATACACCATTAAATACTAACATGCACATCATTGAATACCATTAATATATACTATCAGACACCACTAGATACCACAACACACACTATTACCACTGCACACTATTCAATGATTAGCCAATCAGAACACACTGTTTTAGAGAAGTGTTTGATAACAGTTCTCTGTCCCCCCCTCCCTCTCCCTCGCTCCCTCTTTCTCTCTCTGTTCATGAATCTGTTCTTTGTTTGTTCATATTTGTGAGCTCGCTGAGCTGCTGATAACATTTCAACCTGTGCACAGAGCAGCTTGTGTGTGTGAGTGTGTGTGAGTGTGTGTGTGTGTGAGTGAGTGTGTGTGTGTGTGTGTGTGTGAGTGAGTGAGTGTGTGTGAGAAACCATTGTCCTGCCTTTCTGTCAGTCAGCTGAGCCACACAAAGAGGCCATTGAGGAACAAGTGCAGCTCCAGAGGGCACATCTATCTGCAGATGTTTCTTTGCATATATATATATAAAACCCAATGCCCTGTACCTGATTACCTGGTTTTGTGTGTGTGTTTAGAGTGTTTTCAGGAGAGTGAGCATCTGAAGGACAGTCTGAAGTGTTGTCTCCTCCACCTATTTGGCTCCATAGTTGCAGGTGGACAGGTGGGGGTATGAACTTTTGCACTTGGGAGCTTGTTTGTCCCCTTATGTGTGAATATGATAAATGAATAAGCAGCTAAAGCAGCTCTGACCTGAAACCTAGCCGAACCTTCGTGTTTTCTCTACCAACTTTCCAGCGTAACGCTCTCCTGGCCATCTCCCCCGCCACCTTGGAGGTGTTGTTGGGCGTCCTGGGTGCTGGCGAGTGCACAGGTGAAGGGGAGGAGGGAGAGGATTGGGACGGAGCCGGCCCAGACCGGAAGGCGGTGCTCACCCTGTGCTGTCTGAGGGAGGTGGTGCACAGCCTGCTGGCCAGCAGCTCAGATCAAAGGCAGGTGGAGATCAGCACCGTGCTTGACAGCTACTTTAAACTACTCAACTATGACCCCAATGCTGCCGGGCTCAAAGGTCACCCGGCTCCGTCTCGATCCCACCATTTTGAGAGTCGGTTGGTGGCGCTGCAGGTGAACATGCTCGGTGAGTGGAACGAGAAGCAAATTATTATTGCTCATAATCTATTCCTTCTTGACTCTGTCTCTCTATCTCTCTCTCTATCTATTTATCAGACACGATACAAGACATGTTCGAGTGTTCTGACCGGCCTGTTCTTCAAGCCATCTTCCTCAACAGCAACTGTTTTGAGCACCTGACTCGTCTCTTACAGAACAGCAAGGTAACAACCAAATCCCAGAGATTCCTGCATTCAGAACCCATAACCCACAACACAGAAATCTGAGCTGGAGTTCAGAAAGGAAACACACAGACAAAAAATATTTTGCATATTCGGAACCAGACCCAGAAACCTAAACCGAACCTAGAAACCCAATACAGATAGTCCTCGAGTTTCAATGGGCGCATCGTAACTAGAAAATATTGTGAGTTGAGACATGGCTTAGCCTTCCCAGGAATCTTAAAGCATGGTGATCAGGATGGGGTAGTATACTCTCATTTATTAATAATTTAACTAATTACAGTACATCATTTAGCAAAACAGAGCAATTTACACTACCATAATGTATAAACTATACAGTGTGTGTATATGTATATGTCTGCATGTACTCCAGATTCCTTGCATCTAATTAAAGTCCCAGAGCTCATTTAAAATTCATGATTCGGAAGAAATTTACATCTAGTAACAATCCAGCACTCGTCCTAGAACATATTCACCACCCAAAGCCCAGGATTTCGAATTCAGTCCTGAAAGTTGAAATTTAGTCAATAAAAAAAAAAATAATAATAAAGAAAGAAATCAGAACTTATCCAGAATGAAAAAAAAAAACTTTATTTAGAGCTCATTTGCGACAATGCAGAATTTTTAGAACGTTCTAATACTTAGGATCTCAACAGTACAGAACAATTTTATAATGTGGAACTTAGAATATAGATATCGTTTATTTATATATATATATATATATATATATATATATATATATATATATATATATATATATATATATATATATATACAGTACAGACCAAAAGTTTGGACACACCTTCTCATTCAAAGAGTTTTCTTTATTTTCATGACTATAAAAATTGTAGATTCACACTGAAGGCATCAAAACTATGAATTAACACGTGGAATTATATATGGAATTATATACATAACAAAAAAGTGTGAAACAACTGAAAATGTCATATTGTAGGTTCTTCAAAGTAGCCACCTTTTGCTTAGATTACTGCTTTGCACACTCTTGGCATTCTCTTGATGCCTACTTTGAAGAACCTATAATATGACATTTTCAGTTCACTTTTTTGTTATGTATATAATTCCACATGTGTTAATTCATAGTTTTGATGCCTTCAGTGTGAATCTACAATTTTCATAGTCATGAAAATAAAGAAAACTCTTTGAATGAGAAGATGTGTCCAAACTTTTGGTCTGTACTGTATATATATATATATATATATATATATATATATATATATATATATATATATATATATATATATATATATATATATACAGTGGGTACGGAAAGTATTCAGACCCCCTTCAATTTTTCACTTTTTGTTATATTGCAGCCATTTGCTAAAATCATTTAAGTTCATTTATTTTCCTCATGAATGTACACACAGCTCCCCATACTGACAGAAAAACACAGAATTGTTGACCTTTTTGCAGATTTATTAAAAAAGAAAAACTGAAATATCACATGGTCCTAAGTATTCAGACCCTTTGCTGTGACACTCATATATTTAACTCAGGTGCTCTCCATTTCTTCTGATCATCCTTAAGATGGTTCTACACCTTCATTTGAGTCCAGAAATTTTTTATTATACTGATTGGACTTGATTAGGAAAGCCACACTGTTTATATAAGACCTTACAGATCACAATGCATGTCAGAGCAAATGAGAATCATTAAGGTCAAAGGAACTGCCTGAAGAGCTCAGAGACAGAATTGTGGCAAGGCACAGATCTGGCCAAGGTTCCAAAAAAATTTCTGCTGCACTTAAGGTTCCTAAGAGCACAGTGGCCTCCATAATCCTCAAATGGAAGACGTTTGGGACGACCAGAACCCTTCCTAGAGCTGGCCGTCCGGCCAAACTGAGCTATCGGGGGAGAACAGCCTTGGTAAGAGAGGTAAAGAAGAACCCAAAGATCACTGTGGCTGAGCTCCAGAGATGCAGTCGGGAGATGGGAGAAAGTTGTAGAAAGTCAACCATCACTGCAGCCCTTCACCAGTGGGGCTTTATAGCAGAGTGGCCCGACGGAAGCCTTTCCTCAGTGCAGGACACATGAAAACCCGCATGGAGTTCTCCAAGATGGTGAGAAATAAGATTCTCTGGTCTGATGAGACCAAGATAGAACTTTTTGGCCTTAATTCTAAGCGGTATGTGTGGAGAAAACCAGGCACTGCTCATCACCTGTCCAGTACAGTCTCAACAATGAAGCATGGTGGTGGCAGCATCATGCTGTGGGGGTGTTTTTCAGCTGCAGGGACAGGACGACTGGTTGCAATCAAGGGAAAGATGAATGCGGCCAAGCACAGGGATATCCTGGACGAAAACCTTCTCCAGAGTGCTCTGGACCTCAGACTGGGCCGAAGGTTTACCTTCCAACAAGACAATGACCCTAAGCACACAGCTAAAATAACGAAGGAGTGGCTTCACAACAACTCCGTGACTGTTCTTGAATGGCCCAGCCAGAGCCCTGACTTAAACCCAATTGAGCATCTCTGGAGAGACCTAAAAAAAGCTGCCCACCAACGTTTACCGTCCAACCTGACAGAACTGGAGAGGATCTGCAAGGAGGAATGGCAGAGGATCCCTGAATCCAGGTGTGAAAAACTTGTTGCATCTTTCCCAAAAAGACTCATGGCTATATTAGATCAAAAGGGGGCTTCTACTAAATACTGAGCAAAGGGTCTGAATAATTAGGACCATGTGATATTTTAGTTTTTCTTTTTTAATAAATCTGCAACATTGTCAACAATTCTGTGTTTTTCTGTCAGTATGGGGTGCTATGTGTACATTCATGAGGAAAAGAAATGAACTTAAATGATTTTAGCAAATGGCTGCAAAATAAAAAAGAGTGAAAAATTTAAGGGGGTCTGAATACTTTCCGTACCCACTGTATATATATATATATACAGTGGGTACGGAAAGTATTCAGACCCCCTTAAATTTTTTACTCTTTGTTATATTGCAGCCATTTGCTAAAATCATTTAAGTTCATTCTTCTTCCTCATGAATGTACACACAGCTCCCCATACTGACAGAAAAACACAGAATTGTTGACCTTTTTGCAGATTTATTAAAAAAGAAAAACTGAAATATCACATGGTCCTAAGTATTCAGACCCTTTGCTGTGACACTCATATATTTAACTCAGGTGCTTTCCATTTCTTCTGATCATCCTTGAGATGGTTCTACACCTTCATTTGAGTCCAGAAATGTTTGATTATACTGATTGGACTTGATTAGGAAAGCCACACACCTGTTTATATAAGACCTTACAGATCACAATGCATGTCAGAGCAAATGAGAATCATTAAGGTCAAAGGAACTGCCTGAAGAGCTCAGAGACAGAATTGTGGCAAGGCACAGATCTGGCCAAGGTTCCAAAAAAATTTCTGCTGCACTTAAGGTTCCTAAGAGCACAGTGGCCTCCATAATCCTCAAATGGAAGACGTTTGGGACGACCAGAACCATTCCTAGAGCTGGCCGACCGGCCAAACTGAGCTATCGGGGGAGAAGAGCCTTGGTGAGAGAGGTAAAGAAGAACCCAAAGATCACTGTGGCTGAGCTCCAGAGATGCAGTCGGGAGATGGGAGAAAGTTGTAGAAAGTCAACCATCACTGCAGCCCTTCACCAGTGGGGCTTTATAGCAGAGTGTCCCGACGGAAGCCTCTCCTCAGTGCAGGACACATGAAAACCCGCATGGAGTTCTCCAAGATGGTGAGAAATAAGATTCTCTGGTCTGATGAGACCAAGATAGAACTTTTTGGCCTTAATTCTAAGCGGTATGTGTGGAGAAAACCAGGCACTGCTCATCACCTGTCCAGTACAGTCTCAAAAATGAAGCATGGTGATGGCAGCATCATGCTGTGGGGGCGTTTTTCAGCTGCAGGGACAGGACGACTGGTTGCAATCAAGGGAAAGATGAATGCGGCCAAGCACAGGGATATCCTGGACGAAAACCTTCTCCAGAGTGCTTTGGACCTCAGACTGGGCTGAAGGTTTACCTTCCAACAAGACAATGACCCTAAGCACACAGCTAAAATAACGATGGAGTGGCTTCACAACAACTCCGTGACTGTTCTTGAATGGCCCAGCCAGAGCAATGACTTAAACCCAATTGAGCATCTCTGGAGAGACCTAAAAATAGCTGTCCACCAACGTTTACCGTCCAACCTGACAGAACTGGAGAGGATCTGCAAGGAGGAATGGCAGAGGATCCCTGAATCCAGGTGTGAAAAACTTGTTGCATCCTTCCCAAAAAGACTCCTGGCTGTATTAGATCAAAAGGGGGCTTCTACTAAATACTGAGCAAAGGGTCTGAATACTTAGGACCATGTGATATTTCAGTTTTTCTTTTTTAATAAATCTGCAACAGTGTCAACAATTCTGTGTTTTTCTGTCAATATAGGGGGCTATGTGTACATTCATGAGGAAAAGAAATGAACCTAAATGATTTTAGCAAATGGCTGCAAAATAAAAAAGAGTGAAAAATTTAAGGGTGTCTGAATACTTTCCGTACCCACTGTATATATATATATATATATAAATATATATATATATATATATATATAATTTCAGAACTCAACAGTAAAATCCCAAATATTTATTAATCTAAAATATTATATTTTAATCCATAACTTAATATAGAGTGTATATTATTCCCAAAATCGTTGTGGAAAAAAATATATAGTTGAAAAAATAAATGTCCCGGAGTACAGAAAAAAACATCCGAATGCAGGATTTTTTATGAATTTAGAACTTAAAAATCCTTGAAAAAAAAACGGATCAAGGAATTTAAAATCTAGCCTATATTTCATTCCCAATTCCCCAAATTGTTTTTCAGAATTGACAAACAAGAAGCCAGAATATAGAAAACCCAGATTTGATTATTGAGAACTCCTTTCCAGAACCTCAATGCTGAAGTGTGTGTAGCCTGTACAGTGTATCAGGTGTGTTACTGTTAATTGTACACTGTGGAACTCACGATATCTCCCTCAGCTACTGAACAATAGTAATAAACGTTCATTAATGCACGTGGTGTTTTAAACCCATGTTGTATTTTCTGTATGTGTGAGTGATCAGGTATTTTATACACAGCGCCTAAAACAAACATGCAAAACACAGTCTTATTGTTTTTGAGAGACACTTCTGTGTTCCTTTTGTTTCTATGCAACAAACTCGATAATTATATCAGTATGACGATTTCCTTTGACCAAACAAATCTGTAAATGTCCAAAATAATCCGCTTCGGCTGAAATCTATTCAAATTTTATTTGTCACGTATAAAGGGTGACTATAAAGTATAAAAATATTAGGATACATACATATATATTCAACAAGATCCTGGAAGGTGAGAAGATGCCTGAGGAATGGAGAAGGAGTGTGCTGGTACCGATCTTTAAGCAACTACAGGGGGAAAAAAGTTGATCAGTCACACCATAAAGTTATGGGAAAGAGTAGTGGAAGCCAGGCTGAGAGAAGAGGTGACCATCTGTGAGCTGCAGTATGGTTTCATGCCGAGGAAGACCACCACAGACACAATATTTGCTTTAAGAATGTTGATGGAGAAGTATAGAGAAGGTGAGAAGTAGTTGCATTGCGTGTTTGTGGATTTAGAGAAAGCGTACGACAGGGTGGAGAGAGGAGTTGTGGTAGTGTATGAGGAAGTGTGTCAGAGAAGTATGTGAGGGTGGTGCAGGACATGTATGAGGACAGTGTGACAGCAGTGAATTGTGCAGTAGGAACGACAGATTGGTTCAAGGTGGAGGTTGGACTACATCAAGGATCAGCTCTGAGCCCTTTCCTGTTAGCAGCGGTAATGGACAGGTTGAGGGACGAGAAGAGCCTGGAGAGGTGGAGGTACACGCTGGAGAGAAGGGGAATGAAAGTCAGTAGGAGTAAGACAGAGTACATGTGTGTAAATGAGAGGGAGGGCAGTGGAGTGGTGCGGTTGCAGGGAGAAGAAGTGGAGAAGGTGAAGGAGCTTAGGTACCTGGGGTCAACAGTGCAAAGTAATGGAGAGTGTGTTAGAGAAGTGAAGAAAAGAGTTCAGGCTGGGTGGAGTGGGTGGAGAAGAGTGATAGCAGGAGTAATTTGTGATAGAAGAGTATCTGTGTGAGTGAAAGGGAAAGTTTATAGGACTGTGGTGAGACCTGAGATGTTGTATGGATTAGAGACAGTGGCATTGAGTAAAAGACAGGAGGTGGAGCTGGAGGTAGCAGAGCTGAAGATGTTGAGGTTTTCGTTGGGAGTGACGACGATGGACAGGATTAGAAATGAGTTTATTAGAGGGACAACACATGTAGGACGTTTTGGAGACAAGGTGAGGGAGGTTGAAATTGAGATGATTTGGACGTGTGCAGAGGAGGGAGGAGAATGTATATTGGTAGGAGAATGCTGAGGATGAAGCCACCAGGAAGGAGGAAGAGAGAAAGACCAAGAAGGAGGTTCATGGATGTGGTGGAGGAAGACATGCAGGTAGTTGGTGTGAAAGAGGCAGATGTAGAGGACAGGGGGGTATGGAGACGGATGATCCGCTGTGGTGACCCCTAACGGGAGCAGCTAAAAGATGAAGATGATATATGTGTCAACGCCCTGGTGATGAGTATTGCATGTTTTTGAAGTATGGAATGGTTGCCATGTTGGTTTCTTTCACCAGGAATAAGTCTCTAAACTTCCTTGCTTCAAAACAACCCCAAACCATTAAGTTTTCTTCATGTTTGACTGTGGGGATGGGACAGTCTGCTAATATCTTCTCTCCTGTTCTCTTCAGTCTTACACAAGTTCTTCTGCTAAAGACAAAAAATTTCCAATTCGCACTCATCTCTCCACACTTTGGTTCAACCATTTGCTGTCTAGTTTTTGTGTTTTTGCATAGAAACAAAAGGATCATAAATGTGTTTTAAAAGAACCAGAACACGTCTCCACACGTTTGACAGACGCTGTACTCCTTCGTAGTTGTAGTCTGTATTTGTTATAATCTCTGTTCTCTCTTTGTAGATCCGTCTGCGTCACGTGCACTCTCTTTGAAACCGCATGTTTTTCCTCCTTAGGAACGAAATGCTTGAGGCACTTCATGCCATAACCTCTTGGCCTTTTATTTTAGTTTTTGTTTTTTCTATAATGTTTAACCCTTTTGCACTTGTCTCCTGTCCTCTTGTCTTACTGTGCGTGCGGGCTGCAGCTGGTAAACGTTAGGTTCGCCGCAGCAGACAAAGAACAGAAAGATTTAACCAACAGATTACTGACAGGAGAGATTGAAAGCCAGGTACCTCGTGTCTGTCACCTCGCACCTGCCCCTCCACCCACTGGGCCACTCCAGAAAGAGGCCACACCAATTGGTTCATCATGTTCCAAGTGTCTGCAACTCTAGGCTCGAACTAGTCCAAAGATATATCTCCTGTGCAGCAAAGTACCCCCATGTACCCCTAATGTATGACGTCTAAAAACCAGTGGTGGACAGTAACGTGGTAAATGTAATGCGTTACTGTAATCAAGTAGCTTTTTCAGGTATCTGTGCTTTTCCATTCAGGGAGAATTTTACTTGAACTTCACAACTTTCAAAATATGAAGTCAGAGATCTCTACTTTTAGTCAGCTGCATGGTTTATGTACTTTGTCCACCACTGCTAAAAAACTTCCTCCAACCAACCATAAACCGAAGCTGGAAAGCCAACGGAACATGATGGCCTCTAATGGAGTGGCCTGTTGCTTGGTTATTCACACTGCCTATGATGATTGTAGTCCATCCTGCTTCTTTCGCTTTTATTTCCTCTTTTATTTCCCCTGATTTCCTGAACAAGGTTGTTTTTTTGTTGTTTCTTTTAGTCTTAGCTCATCACACTGTCTTCTGGACCTGCATCGTGTGAGGCTGTATGTCTGTCATTGTCCAAAACACTTCCTGCTTTCACTAACAGCTGGTTATGTGACCCTAATGAAGGTGCACCTAAGCTTGGGAATGCCTATGCATGGGAATATGGCATATTTGTGTGTTTGTGCGTCTGCTACATCTGCATGGTCATAAAAAGGAAACCGCTTCATTGTGTCCAGTTTCCTGCTCTTCAAAGTACGTGTGGATTTTATTCCCGAAACAGGACGTGTGTCTTCCATTCAGTGAGGTGTTTACCTGAAAATACAGTGTATCAGGATTGACAAATTTGGGGTCCAAGGCCGTTTTCATACACTGACCTCATTTATCTTGTGTGGAAAGAACACTGTATTCACACTGTATTTGAAATTTGGTTCGACGGATAAAAAGAAACTCTTGAACTGAAACGGTCAAAGGGCCACTCCTAATAGGAAGGAAGTGGTATAGTAGCTCAGTGGTTAAGAGTAGAGGCCAACCGATTCATCGGTTTGACAATGATTCCGCAAAAATCAATAGCGATAGTTTTTCCGGGTTGCTGCAGCGGCTGAGAAGCTCTGCTGTCATTATACAGTATGAGATCGACCTCTAGAGGCGAATCAGTGAATGCCATGCGCTTTCTATTTAAAGTTTAAAAAAACTTTGTTTTTTTATTATTATTATTATTATTATTATTATTATTATTATTATTATTATTCATTTTGTATGTAACTGTTTTTTATATTGTTTTTGATTTTACTAAGACAACTTTTATTTTCTCTTACACACACCACACAGAAACAGCTTTCTTATAGAGCGACCATAAACTGTCTGTCAAGTGAGAGACGAAACTGACGATGCCTTTTAAGTTTAAATGAATAAACACTTCTGTGTGGCCTTCGATTTAAAAAATGTGTGGATGGAAACACACCATCAACCACAAGTCTGCTGTTGGAGCAGGAAACTGGAACTTAATGGTTGAGGAAACAAGTGGTAATCCATGAGCCATAATCAGCCACTGATGCTCTCCAGATTCTCTCAAGCGCTATTAAAAACCATTATGTACTTTCTACTGCTGCCATTCATATATCTCCAAAAGATGCGTTTTATTAATAAGCTAATGTTTCTATGTTTATTATAAACCATCCATTATAAATTTCATACCAATAAGCAGAGGCAGTAATAGAAGGTCTCGAGACATTCTCGATCGAGTCATTCGATTGATTCCTGTTTTCAAACCACCAGGTCTGTGAAGGCAGGTTGGACTCTCTCACGGTAGCGACGATCAAAACCCTGACCACCATGATGCACAAATCCCCAGCCGCCAAGGTCAGTCTCAATGTCGCACGCATAATTCATGTCGCAAAAGTTGACGAACTGATTACTCACAAGCTCCACCCATTCAGGAAGTGTTCAAAGAGCGGATCGGATACACCCACCTCTCCGAGGTGCTCGTGTCTTTGGGACAGCCTTCCAGGAACCTCCTGAAGGAGCTTATGAACATGGTGAGACCCACACCTGCGGCATTTATCTTGACGTTCTCATGTTTCTGACAAAATGTCCAATTGTCCAAAGTGTCCTCCAGGCTTTAATCTGTGTATTTGTGTGTGTAGGCGGTGGAGGGAGATCACTCATCTGTAGGTTTTTTGGGGATCAGTAACGTCGAGCCGCTCCTCCTCCTGATTCGCTGGCTGCCAGAGCTCGAGTCGGCCGAGCTTCAGATCTTCGCGGCCGATCGCGTGAGGAGGATCTGCGCCTTAAACCGGCGCACACGGGCCGCCTGCGTAAACGCACGCATGTCGGAGTGTATTCTCTCAACCCTCGAGAGAGACGCCCACCTGCCTCGGGTGTGCGCCGAGAGCCTCCTGGCTCTTCTGGGCGCTTTGGGGGCGGAGTCTCTGAGCGGGGCCGAGCTCCAGCGGTATCTGAGTCTCCTGAGGAACCCGGAGAACCGGCCTCATCCTTACACCGAGCCTGTTCTGCGCTCGCTGCTGGCCATGCTCCGGAAACACACGCTCCACAGCGCGACACACTACTTCGATTTGACGCCTCCCATGGCGGGTATCGCCGTTCCAACCATCTCCAGGTGGCCAGGGTCCGCTTTCAGCTTCTTGGCCTGGCTGTCGTTGGATCAGGACCAATTGGAACCAGCTGGCAAGGGTGAAAAGAGGAAGCAGTTGTACAGGTAGGAGGTTGAGAGGTAACTGTCGGGGGGGCAAATCATAATGGCGTCATGGCACTTTTCAATATGATGTTTTCTTTTTGAGTGTAGTTTCTTCACGCCAGGAGGAACTGGGTTCGAGGCCTTCATAAGCGCATCCGGTTCTCTGGTGGTGGCGGTGTGCAGTAAAAAGGAATACATCGCGGTCACACTGCCTGATTACTGCTTCTGTGACTCGCTGTGGGTCAGTGACGTCGCTACAGCATTCCCTCACATATTACTCAGCTTTTAGAGTGGGCATTTATTCAGACACATGTTAGACAAAATGGCAAGATGGGTGAGGTGGTGAGGTGGTTAAGGCATTGGACGGCTGCCACTGGGGGGGCCCTTGAGCAAAGCCCTAAACCATTAACTGTTTAGTCGTAAAATGCTCTGAATATGAAAGTCTGCCAAATGCTTTAAATGTAAATGGACTGATTGTACATGCTGCATAAACAGACACATGAGTAGTAGTTGGGGGGGGGGGGGGGGGTCATGACCAAAAGGTCATTAACTCAAATCGAAGCACCACTAAGTTGCCACTGTTGGGCCCTCAAACAAGGCCCTTAATCCTCAAGTGCCCAGTTGTATGAATACGAGGTCAAACAGACAGGGGAATTGGGCATGTACTCACTAAGAGACAGACTGAAAGACAGGTTCTTGTGTATCCTTCCAAACAATACAGTGCAGATTGGAGCAAATGCAAAAGAAATGTAATGAGACAGAAAAAACCTGAATGAGTGATTCAGTTTGAATATAATGATAATTATAACTATGTGAGAATGACACATAGGCTTTGTGTAGCATCAGACAATGAAGTACAATTTGCAGTGACCGTGTCGTTATAGTCGAGTGTTTCAGCATTCTATTTGTGTTTCAGCATTACATTGGCGTGGTACATGTTCCTGGTAAGCGGCCGTTTGGACAGAGCCTTGTCTATATCTACGTGGATGGGCAGCTCAAGTTGTCCTCACCTCTGAAGTACCCCAACATGGCCGAGGTGCTTATGAAGTACACAGTCTCTGCCTTCACTCGTCACACGTTAACAAATATCCCATTGTCCCGCCGTATTGAGTTTATGTAACCACGGTTTTTCGGTGTTATAGGCTGAAAAAAACACGTTTTTGTTATAGCAAGAAATAGACGTGGATAGAGATGGGTGTTGCCTTTGTTCAAACATTTAGTATGGTAGAAAGTGAAGGCAACACATGCTGACTAGCAGATGTGTGTCCAGACAGACAGAAAGAAAGACAGACAAGTGTCTGAGTGGGCTTGCAGACAAACTGTCCGACTGGCAGTTGTGTCTAGACATGCAAACGAACAGGTGTCTAGAATGCAAAACGGAGATTTACAGACAGAGGTGCAGACTGACAGCTAGACAGAGAGGTTGTGACTGATGGACAGTTAATCAGATGGCATTTGCGTATACCTAAAAACATACGAATAGTGTCCAGACGTAAATGAGGTGGCGTGTGTCTAGAGTGAAAAACAGAGATTAAAAGAAAGGTGCATAGACTGACAGACAGTTAATTAGATAGACAACTATTTGGCAGACAAAAAACACACTGATATTGTCCAGACATGTAAACGAACAGATGTCTTGAGTGAAAAACAGCTATTAAACAAACAATGTCCATATTGACACACAGAGAGGTGTCCAGACTCAGAAAAAGACAGTTTTGCACACTTATAACCACTGGTGTCTAGACTAACGGATGTAAAGGTGTTCAGTTTGTTGGACAGATAATTGGTAGTTGTCTAGACAAATAAACACACAGGTATGCAGACAGATGTGCACACTGAGAAATATAGACAGCCGAAAAAAAGACGTTTTCTGTCTCTCCTCCCAGGTGTTCACGTCATGCTGCATCGGCTCAGCAGGTCAGCGCACCACCACCCCTCCTCCGTCTCAGATTGCCGATCCCCCTTCATCCCGCACGTCCATGTGGGGGGGGTTGTCCAGGATGGCTCAGATCTCCCCAGGGACGCAAGACAGCGAATGGGGACGACCCACGTCTCTGCAAGGACACCTGAGCACTGTAATGGTGTTCAGTGAAGCTCTGAACAACACCACCATTAGAGCTCTTTACAACACAGGTATGGAATACAGCTTGACAGAGAGACAGTTAGAAAGGATACAGACGGCAGACAGACAGAGAGACATACAGGTGTCCTGGCAGTCAGACAGAAAATATTTGTGTCCAGACTGAGAATCAAACCATCACACACAAAAAGACAGGTATTAAGACATAGAGGAAGCTGGACAAACGGACAACCACACAAACAGGTTTCCAAAATGAGAGACAAACTGGACAAATAACCAACCACAAAGTCATGTGTCCAATAAAAGTGACAGAAAAACAGACAAACTAATGGACAACCATAGATGCAGGTGTCCAAACAAACAAACAAACTGTCTCACAGACAGAGAAGTTTTTGGCCAAACAAAGACTATCACACAGATGTGTCTTGTGTCCTGTCTGACTTACACTCGTCTATTTGTTTCAGGGCCGAACTGCATTTCTCCCTTCAAAAGTCAGGAGGCGGAGCTTGGTGACCTCAGCACTAAACTCCTCCTACATTATTCACCGAAGGTGAGTGGGTCTTCACTGTGGCTGTGTCCTAATCCACATGCCATAATTAATGTCAAGGTCTCAAAACGTTCGCACTAAATCCTAGACATGTTCCAAATCAGACACTCTTGCTTAGTATGCAGACGGCTCGTTTAAAAAAAACACGCACCCTGCTTGCAATGAATTCTGGGTATTCTGTTTTTTCTGGGGGTGTGTTTGCACTATTGATGGAGTATAAGTGTCATTTGGGACGTGTCCCCCTTCTGTCTCCTGTTAGGCCTGTAAGAACCCGATCTGTACGGACCTGTCCCCTAATCTACTGCACGGGCGACTGACGGGGAATAAAGTGATGAACTGGGACGTCAAGGTGAGAGAGAGGAAACACACGCACGCGCACACACACACACACACACACACACACACAAATATATATATATATATATATATATATATATATATATATGTATATGTATGTATATATGTGTGTGTGTGTGTGTGTGTGTATGTATATATATATATATATATATATATATATATATATATATATATATATATATATATATATATATATATATATATATACAGATATATATATATATATATATATATATACAGTAAGGAAAATAAGTATTTGAACACTCTGCTATTTTGCAAGTTTTCTCACTTAGAAATCATGGAGGGGTCTGAAATTGTCATCGTAGGTGAATGTCCACTGTGAGAGACATAATCTAACAAAAAAAATCCAGAAATCACAATATATGATTTTTAAACTATTTATTTGTATGATACAGCTGCAAATAAGTATTTGAACACCTGTCTATCAGCTAGAATTCTGACCCTCAAAGACCTGTTAGTCTGCCTTTAAAATGTCCACCTCCACTACATTTATTATCCTAAATTAGATCCACCTGTATGAGGTCGTTAGCTGCATAAAGACACCTGTCCACCCCATACAATCAGTAAGAATCCAACTACTAACATGGCCAAGACCAAAGAGCTGTCCAAAGACACTAGAGACAGAATTGTACACCTCCACAAGGCTGGAAAGGGCTACGGGGAAATTGCCAAGCAGCTTGGTGAAAAAAGGTCCACTGTTGGAGCAATCATTAGAAAATGGAAGAAGCTAAACATGACTGTCAATCTCCCTCGGACTGGAGCTCCATGCAAGATCTCACCTCGTGGGGTCTCAATGATCCTAAGGAAGGTGAGAAATCAGCCCAGAACTACACGGGAGGAGCTGGTCAATGACCTGAAAAGAGCTGGGACCACCGTTTCCAAGGTTACTGTTGGTAATACAATAAGACGTCATGGTTCGAAATCATGCATGGCACGGAAGGTTCCCCTGCTTAAACCAGCACATGTCCAGGCACGTCTTAAGTTTGCCAATGACCATTTGGATGATCCAGAGGAATCATGGGAGAAAGTCATGTGGTCAGATGAGACCAAAATAGAACTTTTGGGTCATAATTCCACTAAACGTGTTTGGAGGAAGAAGAATGATGAGTACCATCCCACGAACACCATCCCTACTGTGAAGCATGGGGGTGGTAGCATCATGCTTTGGGGGTGTTTTTCTGCACATGGGACAGGGCGACAGCACTGTATTAAGGAGAGGATGACCGGGGCCATGTATTGCGAGATTTTGGGGAACAACTTCCTTCCCTCAGTTAGAGCATTGAAGATGGGTCGAGGCTGGGTTTTCCAACATGACAATGACCCGAAGCACACAGCCAGGATAACCAAGGAGGGGCTCTGTAAGAAGCATATCAAGGTTCTGGCATGGCCTAGCCGGTCTCCAGACCTAAACCCAATAGAGAATCTTTGGCGGGAGCTCAAACTCCGTGTTTCTCAGTGACAGGCCAGAAACCTGACTGATCTAGAGAAGATCTGTGTGGAGGAGTGGGCCAAAATCCCTCCTGCAGTGTGTGTAACCTGGTGAAAAACTACAGGAAACGTTTGACCTCTGTAATTGCAAACAAAGGCTACTGTACTAAATATTAACATTGACTTTCTCAGGTGTTCAAATACTTATTTGCAGCTGTATCATACAAATAAATAGTTAAAAAATCATACATTATGATTTCAGGATTTTTATTTTAAGATTATGTCTCTCACAGTGGACATGCACCTACGATGACAATTTTAGACCCCTCCATGATTTCTAAGTGGGAGAACTTGCAAAATAGCAGAGTGTTCAAATACTTATTTTCCTCACTGTATATATATATATATATATATATATATATATATATATATATATATATATATATATATATATATATATATATATATATATATACTCATGTGTATGCAGTGTCTTTCACTCATTTCATATTTGTGTGTGAGTGTGTAGGACATCATCAACTGCATCGGAGGACTTCCTGTTCTTTTTCCGATCTTGGAGCAGTTGACTTTTTGGACCCCTGAACACCACTGTGGCTCCTCAGGATCAGAGTGTGTGACCCCTGAGTTGACCACGCCCACTGATGGGGATTGGGTCATACTGCCTTCCAACAGAGCCTCAGGTGAGTGTGTGTGAGAGAGCTCTGGTCTTAGATCTTAGCCACATCTTATGGTGCTGGTAATTAGTGTGAGTGTGAGTGTGAGTGTGAGTGTGAGTGTGAGTGTGAGTGTGAGTGTGAGTGTGTGTGTGAGTGTGTGTGTGTGTGTGTGAGATCAAGAAAGTGAGTTATGGTCTTGGAGCTCAGCAAATTCTTATATTGATGGTAATCACTGTTTGTGTGAGAGCTCTGGTTTTAAAACTCAGCAATGTCTTATAGTGCTGGTAATTATGGTGTGTATGTGTGTCTATGTATGTCTGTATATATGTGTGTAAGCTTTGGTTTTGCATCTCAGCAACAAATTATATAGTTGCTAACCACTTTGTGTGTGTGTGTGTGTGTGTGTGTGTGTGTGTGTGTGTGTGTGTGTGTGTGTGTGTGTGTGTGTGTGTGTGTTTCAGAGGCCCGATTGGAGAAGAATCTTGCTGCGACCTTCCTGCTGGTGTTGAAACACTTCCTGCACAGACACACAATAAACCAGGAGATGCTGCTACACACACACGGCGTGTCCACCCTCGCTGCCCTGCTGCAGAAAGTACACACACACACACACACACACACACACCAACACACACACACACAGAAACTGTTTGAAAATCCATATTACGAGTAAAATCAGTTAATAAAACAATACCATCATATTTTGTGTGTGTGTGTATGTGTGTAGTTGCCGGCTTTTCTGGTGGATGTGAGTGTGCTGGTCGCCGTACAGCTGCTGATCGAGCAGGTGACCTTTGAGAAGAATCCCCACCTCCTGCAACAGCTTCACACACACCTGCTGTTCAACTTCCACATCTGGAACCAAGGAGACTTTCCCCTGCGCATTGGTCAGTGTGTGAGAATGTGTGTGAGAAAGCATCTGTGAGAGCGTGTGGGAGAGTGTGTAAGTGTGGGAACGTGTGTGAGAGCGTGTGTAAGAGAGCGTGTGAGTGTATGAGAGTGTGTGAGAGTGAATAAGACTGTGTGTAAGAATGTATGAGACCGTGTGAGAGTGTGAGTAAATACGAGTGTGTGAGTGTGTATGAGAGTCTATGAGAGTGTGTGAGTGAGTGCATGTGAGTAAATACGAGAGTGAGTGTGTGAGTGTGAGTAAATACGTGTGTGTGTGAGTGAGTGAGTGTCAGTGATTGTGTAAATGAGTGTGTTAGTGTGAGTAAATACGAGTGTGTGAGTGTGTATGCACGTGTGAGAGTGTGAGTAAATACGAAAGTGTGTGAGTGTGTGTGAGAGTGAGTGTGTGTGTGTGAGTAAATATGAAAGTGTGTGTGTGTGTGAGTGAGTGTGTGAGCGTGGGGGTAAATATGAGAGTGTGTGAGCGAGTGTCAGTTAAATATGAGAGTGTGTGAGCGTATGAGAGAGTGTGAGCGTATGAGAGAGTGTGTGAGCGTATGAGAGAGTGTGTGAGCGTATGAGAGAGTGTGTGAGCGTATGAGAGAGTGTGTGAGCGTATGAGAGAGTGTGTGAGCGTATGAGAGAGTGTGTGAGCGTATGAGAGAGTGTGTGAGCGTATGAGAGAGTGTGTGAGCGTATGAGAGAGTGTGTGAGCGTATGAGAGAGTGAGTGAGCGTATGAGAGAGTGTGTGAGC
This sequence comes from Silurus aristotelis, assembly GCF_946808225.1. NCBI lineage: Eukaryota > Metazoa > Chordata > Actinopteri > Siluriformes > Siluridae > Silurus > Silurus aristotelis. The sequence continues at coordinate 5,943,178 of NC_139575.1, forward strand.
GTATGAGAGAGTGTGTGAGCGTATGAGAGAGTGTGTGAGCGTATGAGAGAGTGTGTGAGCGTATGAGAGAGTGTGTGAGCGTATGAGAGAGTGTACGTGTTTTGAGTTCTGCAGTGTTAAGTGTGTATTTGTCCCGCTGAAGGTCACATCCAGTACATGTCCACCGTCATCAAGGACAACAGGAAGCATTTTAGGAAGAAATATGGAGTGCAGTTCCTGCTCGATACGATCCGCCTGTACTACAGGTGAGATCAGATTTCCCCTGAACGCTTCACTCGCACGTGTGCGGCTTTCCTCTGTGTCTTTTCTCGAGCTCAGTTCTCGCGTGTTATCGTTTCCATAGTAACCAACTCCTTCACACAATCACTATTTTCAGTTCCTTTCGTATCTTTTTTATTTGTATTTATAAAAAAAAAAATTTATTCATCCCGCTTCAGTTTTAACGGTACAATAATCGTTTCGATTTCATTTTTAATTTGCATTTCTTTTTTATTTTTGTTTGGTTTTACTAATGTTTTAGTTTTGAACAGACTCCCATCAACCTACACACTCCCACACACTCCCAGAACAGACGCATACACACACTCACAGTCACTCAGCTTTCAAAGAGACACACTTTAATATCTAATATACCATAAAAACCCTGATATTTGTAAATGCGTACTCTACACAGGCAAAAGTTTGTGGACACCTGACCATACGATTGGTACGTGTAACTTATCGAACATTTATTTCCAATTTGCTGTTCTAATGTCCTCCACTCTTCTTGAAAGATGTTCCACTAGATTTTGGATTGTAGAGATTTGTGGAGGTTCATTCAGCCAATTTCGCGTTAGTAAAGTCAGGTGCTGATGTAGGTAAGATGAGGAGGCTTTTCACATTCATCCCAAAGGTGTTCCATAGGGCTGGAGCTCTAGCAGGAGATCTTTCACTCCATGTAAAGCAGCTCTTCATGGAGTTTGTTTTGTGAACGGGGGTATCATCACGCTGGAACAGGTTCGGGTCTCTTGGTTCGAGTGAAGGGAAAATTTCACTCTACAACATTCAAAAAGATATGGCTGGAAAAGTTGGGTGTCCAAATACTTTTGCCCGTATATTTTATGTGAAAGGTAGAAATGATAGAAAGAGAGGATTATATATTATTTATCGAACCACTCCGTGTTGAATTGAGACGTTTTTTACGTGCTTTCTCAACATACGCATTTCTTTTTTTTTTTAACTCACATTTTTTTTTGTATTTCATCGAATAAATATTAATTTTTTTCCCATATAATCCTTAAGTTTGCTGTGATATCTTTGCTTCACGCAGGCACGTGTCCAACTTGTCTTAATATATATTTCAATGCTCTCTCTTGCCCTATCCCCTCCATATCCTCCCCCGTACCCCACTTCACCCCAATGCAGTGGGAATCGTGAAGCCGATATGAGCGAGGACGATGTAAGGACCATCAGAGCATCCCTTTGTGGCCTTCTCAAATATTACATCAGCAGAGGCACGAGTCAAGAGGAGATCCAAAGCGTTCTGGGATACATCTCTGCTATCGGGGATGAAGAGCAGGTGAGTGAAGGGGCAGAAAATCTACTGTGTGCACCCATACACAGCGCTTTTCTGCTTAATAAAAATTACCCATAGTGCTGTTCAGCAACTCGCACACTATGGATACAGGCACAGCGGCATAATATTATGTAATATATATACATAATATTATAATATTATGTATATATTATAATATACACTATATTTCCAAAAGTATTGGGACACCTGACCTGCTATATGTGGTTCTTTTCCAAACTGTACAGGACGTCTTTAGATGCTCTATAATATAATTTTGCATTCACTTCAACTTCAAAACCCAAACCTGTTCCAGCATGGCGGTGCCCCTGTGCACAAAGTGAGCTCCTTGAAGATCTTGTTTACATGTTTTGGAGAGGAAGATCTTGAGTGACCTGCTATAGAGCTCTGATCTCATCCCCACTGAATCTATTAATTGGGCGATTATTATTATTCCCCTTCTTTTGATTAATCAGACAATATTTTTAATAAGATGTTTTGCTTATTATTGCAAAATAAAACCCTAATTCAGGGTATTCATGTATTAAATTGAACTTAAAAAATGCAAAAGAGACATTTTGAGTGTAACTATCTTTAATTTAGACATTTTAAAGCTTATAGTAGCTGCTTGTTGAGGAGTGAATGGGGGATTTCTCCTTTGAGCAAGACACATTTTGTTAATTTGTGAAGATATAAGCATCTAGAATATATAATGAATTGAATTATGTATAATATTTAAATGATATATGCATAAATTAAATATTCAAACATTGAAAACAAGCATTTGAACGTAGTAAAGCCGCAGCGAGTAACAGCCTCGATTATAAAAAAGCGAAAAATATGCATTGGTGTACAAATGCATAAACATTCGCTGAAATCCACAACAGTGAGTCACGACAGAACAGATCCAGTGCGAGTGTCAGGAAGTTACAAACAAACAGTTTCAGAAATAGCTCACCATCTTCACATGATATACAGACTTACTTGTTTTCATGTGCATGTGCATCACTGTGGTACTTCCATCCCCCAAAAGCTCTGCTTTGCAGGTTACAGTCTTCTTTGTTGCGTTTAATATAAAATGATCCCATGCTTCGGACTTTGGACGCAGACTTTTTCCTGCTGCTGATTGACCCTGTAGTCTCTGCTATTTCACAAGCGGCTCTGTTATCTTAACGTCACGCAAACCCATAACTTGAGAAGCCCAACTAATCGATAACCGCATTCGTTGACTGTACTTTCATTATCGATTAGTTGTTGCTATTTGAATCGCATTGTGTCTGACCGAATTGAAGACGGATCGCACGGCATCGTAATAGGGTTGAATACGTATTTTTAATGAATCACATCGTCATCAGTTACGGAGATGCACATTCCCTAATACTCATGTGGACTCCATCGCACTCCGACGCAGGGTGTGTTGTGTGTTTTAAACAGAATCGTCGTTTCCGATGGTGATTTGTCTGTGCCGAAGTGCAAACTATATAACAGGTCTCTATTCCGCTGAGCTCCTTAATTAAGTACTATATCGTTTAATTAATCGTGTCTTTCCCGCAGGCTTTCCTCGTCACATGTCATTAATTCTGTTAGAGGAGCTTGGTTCTCTAATCAATAGCAGAGTTTTATGATGATGATTGTAGCTTTATTGAGCTTCCTGTCTACAGAGGTTAAATTGACTGTTTTGCCATTAGCTGTGATTAAAAGGGATGCGGTTTACTATGGAGATTACTGACTGCGATCCAACTCGTTTAATTCAGACATATATCATTGAAAATCATTAAGATTCTAGTTTATAGCATGTAGCTCTAATGGCCACAGAGCTTTAGACTAAAGAATGTATTAGATATGTGTACTATAGATATATTTATAAACGCTATATTAGAGGTCAAACGATAGTGGGTTTTACCGATATCGATGTCTAGGTTGGATCGTACTTGCTGATGACCGATTATTAAAATGGATATTGGACTTTGAAAAAGACAACCTTACACTTTATTTAAAATAGTACTGAAATGTACTACCAAAAAAAAATCTAATCCTTTCAAATGATGATAATGTGCTAAATGAAATAAATATATGAATAATATTAATAAAAATTGCGAAAAATAAAAAGACGCATTCACACTGCAAAGTAAAAAAAGTAAAAAAGTAACACTCCAAATAAATAAAAACAGTAACATCCAAAATGGAAAAAAAATAAGTCGCTTCAACAAACAGCCCATTCAGGAGCATTCAGGGATTTGCTTCTACAGGTGACTCTCATACTGTATAATTACAGCGGACCTTCTCAGCTGTTCCAGCAACCCGGAAAAACTATCAGTAATGATTTTTGGGGATAGTTCCAGCAATCTGCAAACAATGCCGATTAATCGGCAAAACCCATGAATCAGTTGACCTCCACATTAATTGGTTCAAAGTTTTGGGATACCTGAGTTTTCCAGCCATATGTTGTTCTTTATTAAACTTTTTCTGCAAACTTGGAGGCACACAATTGTGTAGGATGTCTTTGAAGTCATGTTTACATTCCCAGTGTGACTATTATGTAGAATTGTTCTGCTCACATCACCTTGTCCTGATGAATAAATTTAATTTGATCTGGATAGATATTCTATCTAGCGTGCCCTATTTTTCTTCAGAGACAATGTTAGATGATCTAATATGATGAACCTGTATCCTAATGCAGATGTGGGCTTTCTGCTGCAGTGTGTATGTTTACCTCAAAGTGAATATTGTTTAAAACTGAATGGTTTGTGTATTTGTAATGTTGATGTTATTGATTGTGTATTTTGTGTGTTGTAGTTGTGCAGTATTTTGGAGCTGCTGCTAAATCTTCTCCAGATGAGTGTATCGCGCGACCAGCTTTTCCTGCTGCTGTTCGAACCGGGAACGGCCGACTCCTGCTATGCCCTGCTGCTCAATCACAAATACTCGGACCGTCTCAGAGAGCTTATCTTTAAGGTTACAAGCCAATGTTCCTTTCCTACGTTCACCACTGTACACCAACATTCACCATCTTACACACCAATATTTACTATCTTAGTATAATGATCACCATCTTTACACCAAAATTGTGCATCTTAGACACCAATACTTGCTTTAATTAGGCCAATAAACACTGTCCTATGGCCACATTCACCATCTCACACCAACATTCTGCAAAATACACATTAATATCTGCCATATTTGGCCAACGTTCTCCATCCTACAGCATCATTCTGCATTTTTCACACCATCCAAGGCCAATGTTTACCATTTTACACCAACATTTAGCATCTTTTACACCAATATTTCCCATCCTACGCCAATGTTCACCATCTTACACCAACATTCACACCAATATCTACAATCTTAGGCTGATGTTCACCATCTTACACACCAATATTTGTTCTTAGGCCATTGTTCACCATCCTACAGCAACTTTTACCATCCTACACCAAAAATTTTTATTTTACACATCTGTATTTGCCATTTTAGACCAACTTTCAACATGTTAGACAAGTGTTCCGCATTTTACACACCAATATTTACCATCCTAGGCCAATGTTCACCATCCTACACCAACATTTTCTATTTTACACACCAATATTTACCATGTTAGGCAGAACGTACAAGCATGGTTTGTTTCACATGTGCCTGCCTAATTTAATTACATTTGATTAATTAAAAAATGCAAAAAATCGGCCTGATCAATTGGTCAACCTCTTAAAGATACAATCACACTGATTTACTGTGTATCTGGAATGTCAGTGTGTGTTGGTGTTTAACCTATGTTTCCTGTATTCTAACAGTAGACGCTGTTACCTTATACTGACTTTGGCTGTATATGTGTGTGTGTGTGTGTGTGTGTGTGTGTGTGTGTGTGTGTGTGTGTGTGTGTGTGTGTGTGTGTGTGTGTGTGTGTGTGTGTGTGTGTGTGTGTGTGTGTGTAGCTGTTTGAGCGCATGCTCAGGTGTGACCGCGTCTATGAAAAGAGCAAGCAGCGACTGAGACTGCGAGAAGTGGGCTACTCTGGGCTCACGCTCCTTCTCCCAGACCTTCACATCACCCCCACGCTCATCAAGTGCCTCCTCAACCAAATCCTCCACACAGGTCTATGAACATCATAAAGCTCACATCATATTGGCAGATAAGAAGAGGGTCAATGTGTCTATAGACAGATTCCAAAAGCGTCTCATTTATTCTGGGTTTCCTTCCGTTCTCGACTCGTTTCCTGTTCCTCAGAATGAGGAATTGAGGAATAACTGAGAAACAGAACTGATGCACAATTAGATAGATCTGATGTGATGGTCTATTGAAATACTGGCTCTGTCCTTATGACCTTTTGTACTCTAGACACTGTGGTGAACTATAAGGATCTGATGGCTCTGGTGCAGCTGACTCATCGGGCTGATCTGAGTGTTCGCATGCTGGTCTGCAAGAGGGTAAGAGATCTGAGGGGTCGAATTATGTGTGCAACATCGAAATAAGGGGGATTTTTATAAAAGCAATCTATATTTATTTATATTTGTAATTGCGTGTGTGTGTGTGTGTGTGTAGTTATATTCCCTGGTACAGTCTCAGGCAGAAGCAGCGTTGCAAATATCCCGTCAGGCCTGTTGGCAGGACACGCTGATCCGTGTGTTGGTACGGAGCTGCAGCGGTGACTCCGGTTCGGGTTCGGGCCGTGCCGACTCGGCCAGTCTGGGCAGCATCGGCTCGAGCCGGGCCGAACTTCCCCCGTGTGGAGAGAGTCTAGAGGAGAACGGAGAAGTGCTGTCTCTGTCTGAGACGCCCAGCGAGACGCCACAGAGGCGGGGGCTGAGTCTGGACCTGAGTCAAGTTCATGCACTCGAACAGGGAGACAGCGGGAGTCAGACACCATCACCGATGGAGAACGCCAAACCTTTCCCTGGTACCGTCCCCGACCGAGAAACCACTTCCTGTTCAGGAGACGACAGCTTCCTGTTCAGCGATAATGTCTCTCTGGGAGAGTCTTTCAACAGCGCAGAGGTAAAATGTTGTGTGTGTGTGGAGGACCGTGATAACACTGCACAACAAGTTTTCACTTCCTGGTGGTTATGCACAAACCTAGTTTTGGTTTTGCTGCATCACGTAGGAACTCTGATGAAAGTTAACCGTTTACCCACAATACCGTATTAAATCATATGTTTCTAATACGTTCTAATAAGTTCAACCTGATTATAAGTGTTTTGCTCCTGATTTTCGTTTGTATTTAATGTCTGGTGCATCACGTTGCAGTGTCCAACAGCAGTCCGCAATCGTGATGGATTTCAGGTGCAATGATATCGTTTTTCTATTGTAGTAATGACTGACAGCACCGAGATTTGCAGGGAAGAAGTCCAAGTGGAGGAAATGAATCTTGAGTGACATGTTGTACTTCATTGTTTTGTACACATGAAGAAGTTTGTCTACCAGCTGAGTGTAATGTTGGGCTCTGTAATTGCCAACAACTTCTTTGAAGGCTTTTCTGCAAACTTTCACAGAACAGCTTCCAGCATGCCCTGAGTTCATGCCTGGACATACCCAGACTGCATTTTTGGACAGAACTATAAGAAAAAACATGACAAAACTAAAGATTGCAATGAAACGTTATGTGATGGGCGAATTTGGATGTGATTTTCTTGATCAGCAGACATTGATCTATAAAAAAACCCCAACAGTGTTCAAGAAGCAAAAACTTGGTTGTGCAGTGTAACAGAATCTGTTCTTCCGTTTACCAACTCGTCAATTCATCCATCCATCCGTCACCCATACACACCCACTTGTCCATCCTCAAACATCCATTCTTTTACAATTATCCATCCATCTATTCATCCATCATCGATCTATCTATCTGTCTATCCATTCTCTCACCTACCTGTATAAGCCACTCCCCCATTCAGTCTATCAATTCACCCTTTCATCCAACTTATTCATAGATCCATTTCTCCTGTTCACACCAAAAATTCATTCATCCTCGTACCCATATACACTCATTTAACAACTCATCTATCTATTCAATTATTCTATCAACTTATATGTGTATATATAATATATATGTTCATGCAGCCATTTATTTATCTATCCTTTTACTGACCTGTGCAATCTATACATCTACCTGTCTATCCATCCATTAATTTATCCTTTCATTTTCTGGCCTGTACAATTTATACACCTTCCTGTCCGTCCGTCCGTCCGTCCGTCCATCCATCCATCCATCCATCCACTTTCATTCATCCACATACCCATATACACACTTATCCATACACATCCATGTCCATTCATTCAGTTATTCATATATCCATCAATCTGTATATACACAACCCATCAATCTGTATATACACAACCCATCAATCTGTATATACACAACCCATCAATCTGTATATACACAACCCATCAATCTGTATATACACAACCCATCAATCTGTATATACACAACCCATCCATTTTTATATCTCACCGTTTATTCATCTTTTTACTGACCTGTCCAAACCACCCATCCGTCCGTCCATCCATCATGTAAAATACTTTTGCTTATATAATACATCCATCTATTCACTCTTATGTGTATGTGTGTGTGTGTGTGTGTAGCCCACAGAGGAGGAGTTGGGGCGGATGGTTTTGGAGATGGTGCTGTGTGTGATGTGGAAGGGCATTCCTGGATCTGATGATGCAGCCTGGTTGGAGAGGGGGCAGGTCTTCTCAGCTCTGACCAAACTGGGCACGGCTAACGAGCTCCTGCTGCCCGTAGACCACATCAAACTCTGGTACACCACTTATTTGGTGATTTCTTTAATTTATTAAATTTTTAAATCCGATTCTAATAGAGAGTGCTGTGTGTGTGTGTGTGTGTGTGTGTGTGTGTGTGTGTGTGTGTGTGTGTGTGTGTGTGTGTGTGTGTGTGTGTGTGTGTGCACGCGCAGTCTGTTGGAGCGGATGCTGGAGCTCGCTGTGAGCGATAACCGGGAGTGTGTGGCAGCCATGTTGCCTGAGCACACAGAAAACGCGGTGCGCCTGCTGGACGTGGTGCAGGACTTTCTGCAGGCCGAAGGCTTGGTGAACCCGGCGCTGTGGAGCGAGAGGCTGCTGGAGGACACGGTCACGCTGATGGACGGTCTCATGGTGTGGTACACTGCGGGTACACAGTGGCACCAGCTCTCCCAGCTCGGCCTCAGGATTTTACTCGGGTTTATGGCTCAGCCTAACCCACAGGTAAGTGTGTGTATGAGGTCCACATTCACACACACACACATTCCTTGTTTTTTAAACAGGTTAGGAATCTGTCCTAGAGACTTGAGGGGGGTCTGATATTAACAAAAAAATTCGATATTTTGGTTTGATGGATAACGATAATTAGGCGATATTTTGCCGAGTGTGTTATTGTGCTGGTAGCTTATGGACGTCTGTGGACAGCTGACTCTTAAAATTTGTGATATTCTTCATATTCTGTGTGGTGTTTAGTTCACAGCAGAGATTCATCTTTCCCAATAAGTTGTAATATTTTTTTACCTTTTATAGGCATTTTTTTTGGGCTGTTCCCAAGCAAATAAGTATCAACAACAGTATCAGCATCTTTGCAAAACAGAGAAAACAGAAGCTGCATCTAAAGTGTTTTTTTTGTTTGTTTTTTTAAAGATGTATTTACACACTGTAACTCGAGGAATTCCAATACAACTTCTTTGCATTGATGCTTCATTTAGTCCATTTAACTACACACGGAGCACTGTTTCCCCACGGACCATTGTTACTGACGCACCACTTACTAAACTCTGAAGTGCTCTGGACAGTTAAACACTACGGAAGCCCGTTTTGTACCACATTTAAAATAAAGTTTGCTTAATGCTGACTTTTTAGTCTTATAATGTAAAATTCAAATTTTTAGGCTAGGTTTTTTTTGTATTTTAGTTTTCAGCTTTGGGGAAGTGCAAGTTTAACGATATTCGGCTTGAAAAAAACGAATTTAGGGCTCGGTCAAGGCCAGTTCCTAACGGTCTTAAAAAGTCTTAACTTTGACTTTGTGAAACCAGCAGAAAATTTGCTGCAGAAATGCTGATATTCGAGATTCGTTTTAAAATGGAAAAATACTTTTTAAACTGCAAATCAGTGTTTAAGTGAGTCAAAACGATTGAACTGAATCATTTAAACGAGTGATTCGGTTAGGAGCGAAACACCATCATGTTGCTCGGAGACGCAAAACACGTTCGGATTTATTTTTGTATTAAAATAGAGTCAAAACGGGCAGTGGGGTGTCTAAAACATGAGTCTCTTAATATTAACTTACTGATTTTATAAAACAATTCAATAAACAAGATCACGTTTGTAATCGCACTGATTTTGGGCACGGCACTTTCCACGTGACACTGATGAACTGTATGAAATGATATAAAAGTACACATGTTCTGGCCCCATATCATGAATTTTGTGGTCATTCTAAATGCACATTAATGGACTGAATCATGCAGCGAAAGAACGCGCTGTAAACGTGCACGAGTCTGACCCGCTAGACGTCATCACGTGATGTACCTTTGTAGGTGTGTTTTGCGAGATATTCGCAAAACACACCTACATTGCACATTGATGATGAAAACAGTTATCTTAGAGGATTATATATCGTACACCTCTGGTAGAGACCACTCTCATGCCTTGTAAATGAAACGTGTGTGTGTGTGTGTGTGTGTGTGTGTGTGTGTGTGTGTGTGTGTGTTAGGTGTGTGCCATGGCAACGGCGAAGCTGAACGGAATCCTGCAAATGAAGACGGTGGAGTCTCAAGACGAGGCGTGTTTTCTGCTCGGCCGGGTCGAGTGCATCCTCCAGAGCTCTCTCAGCCAACAGAGGGAGACAGACAAGGGAAAGAAGGATGGAGAGGTTGATGCAAAGAGAAGAGAAGAAGAGATGTATGCATTCCTGGTCCCTCTGCTCCGAACTCTACTTTCTAAAGTGCACAAGCTGCTGTACATGGAGCTGCATCTTCCCTCTCTCCCGAACTGCAACGGAAGCCCTTCTTTCTTTGAGGACTTCCAGCTCTACTGCAGTTCACCTGAATGGAGGGTGTACCTCGATAAATATGTAAGTGTGTGTGTGTGTGTGTGTGTGTGTGTGTGTGTGTGTGGTAGCTCCCAGCTGGATCAGAAGATTGGCTGAATGAGCACAGATCTCCACAATAACACTTCAACAGAAGAAGAGTGGAGGTTTTTTACAGCAAATGTGGGATGCTTAAAAAAACATCAACCATCCATCCATCTATTCATTCATCTTCCTTTTTATCTATCTGTCCAGCACTTTTTCCATCAATCCATTCATCCATTGATTCATATATCCATGAGTACATTATTTTAATCATCCACCCATCCATCTAACCATATCCATCCAACTATCCATCCTTTAATCCATTTTTTCACCTATTCATCATTCATCTATCCATTCATACATCAGTACATTGTTCCAGTCATCCACCCATCCATCAAACCATATATCCATATACCTGTCCATCTCTCCATTGATCAATCTGTCCATCCATCAATTGTGATATCAATCACTAATTTCCTCCATCAGTCCATCATTGCAGTACCATCAATCCATGTAACCATTACGCATCAGCCATCTTTCCAGATATCCATTCATCCATCCATCCATCCATCCATCCGTCCGTCCATCCATCCATCCTTCCTATCTATCAATCACAAACTTCATCCAGTAGACCAATAATCTATCCATCCATTCTTTACTAACCTTAACTTGTGGCTGAAGGAGCACAGATCTCCGGAATCACAATCTAGAATTTAGAAGAACATCTTCCCAGCAGAATGGAGGTTATAATATCAGCAAATTGAGACTAAATGTGGATTGGAATGTAAAAAAAAAAAAAAAAACACTTAATTTATTTATTTATCCATCTATTTGTTTTACCATTTATCAATCCATCTATCCATTTATTTATCTATCAGTACATTATTTCCATCCATCTAAATATATATTCATCCAGCTGTCTGTCTGTCTGCCAGTCCGTCTGTCTGTCTATCTATCCATCATATCATATATATAATAAAATATACCATAATATAATATTTTATAGTATATTTTATATTAGTTATACATTCATATCCATCCATCTAGCCATCGATACATACATCTATTCATCAGTTAAGACTACTAATTTCATCCCACTGTCCATCTGATCATTATCCATCCATCCATCCATCCATCCATCTACCAATCTATTCATTAATTTGTCACTTCCTTTATACTTAGTTCCATCAGTTCATCCATCCATTAATTCTTTTATACCTGAC
>NC_139575.1:5959995-5967495 GCF_946808225.1 Silurus aristotelis
ATGTTACTCCTGGCTCTTGCAAAGTGCTGACACTGTAGACTCCTACTGTAAATGTTCTGTATAATAAGTATCTGTGTGTGTGTGTGTGTGTGCAGGTATGATAGTTTTGAAGACCCCACAGGGACCATAGACCGCTTTCACTACGGCACCCATTACTCAAACGCTGCAGGAGTGATGCACTACCTAATCCGAGTCGAACCCTTCACCTCCCTGCACATCCAACTGCAGAGCGGCAGGTCAGAGCCCTCTCTCTATCCATCCCTCGTTCCTCTGCACTCGTTCCTCTGTCTATCCACCCCTCGTTCCTCTGCACTCGTCCCTCTCTCTATCCATCCCTCACTCTCTTTTCACCCCTCGTTCCTCTGCACTCGTCCCTCTCTCTATCCATCCCTTACTCTCTATCGAGCCCTCCTTCCTCTACACTTGTCCCTCTCTCTATACATCCCTCACTCTCTATACATCCCTCGTTTCTCTGCACTCGTCCCTCTCTCTCTCCATCCCTCACTCTCTATCCATCCCTCGTTCCTCTGCACTCGTCCCTCTCTCTATCCATCCCTCACTCTCTATTCATCCCTCGTTTCTCTTCACTTGTCCCTCTCTCTATCTGTCTCTCACTCTCTATCCATCCCTCGTTTCTCTGCACTCGTCTCTCAATCTATCCGTCCCTCACTCTCTATCCATCCCTTGTTTCTCTGCACTTGTCCCTTTCTCTATCTGTCCCTTACTCTCTATCCAACCCCATGTTCCTTTGCACTCGTCCCTCTCGCTATCCATCCCTCACTCTCTATCCATCCCTCATTCCTCTGCACTCATCCCTTTCTCTCTATCTGTCCCTCACTCGCTATCCATCCCTCGTTCCTCTGCACTCCTCCCTCTATCTCTATCCGTCCCTCACTCTCTATCGATCCCTCGTTCCTCTGCACTCATCCCTCTCTCTCTGTTCCACACTTGCTATCCATCCCCCATTCCTCTGCACTCATCCCTCTCTCTCTATCCATCCCTTATCCCTCTGTTTGCATCCCTCAATCTCTATCCATCACTCTGTCTTTGATTGGCAATAATGCACTCTCTCTTTCTGCTGTAGGTTTGACTGTGCAGACCGACAGTTTCACTCCATCCCAGCCACATGGCAGACGCTCATGGACAACCCCAACGATGTCAAAGAGCTCATCCCTGAGTTCTTCTACTTCCCAGAGTTCCTGGAGAATCAGAACGGTGAGGAGCGATTGTGGGCGGGGCTTCATTCTGGTGGTGCATGATTGACAGATAAATGTGTAATGATTGTTGAGACGGATTTTGATCACTCTCTCTTTATTATTAAATTTTTTTAACCCCTTTTCTTTCTGCCAGACTTTGATCTGGGTCGTCTGCAGCTCTCTAAAGAGCGTGTGAATAATGTCATTTTGCCCAAATGGGCTAAATCTCCAGAGGACTTCATTTATAAGCATCGTAAAGCCCTGGTAAGTCGCATGTTGATGATGTCATCTGTGCTACACTAACCCGATTACAATATAGACAGAACGGAGCACATGAACAGAACACGATGTGCATGAAGAAGATTCAGATCGAATATTTAATTGTGCTTGTGTGTGTGTGTGTGTGTGTGTGTGTGTGTGTGTGTGTGTGTGTGTGTGTGTGTAGGAATCAGAGTATGTCTCCGCACACCTTCACGAGTGGATCGATCTGATATTCGGTTATAAGCAGCGAGGCCCGGACGCAGTCGAGGCCCTCAACGTCTTCTACTACTGCACATATGAAGGTAATCAAACTAACGCTGCACTGATACTAATCATGATCTCAATCAGAGGTCGACCGATACAGGGTTTTTCTCTGGCCGATGCCGATATTCGGAAATCAGGATGGGGAGGAGAAATCAGGAGAAGACTCACTAACAATACAGTTCCAAAGTGCTCTTCTCAATACTGTTCCAAACTGATCTTCTCGTTCTCTCTTCAAAATGTTCTTCAAGCGAGAGAGCTCGATTTTGGAGAGAGAGAGCGCGAGAAGAACATTTTGGAGAGAGAGAGCGCGAGAAGAACATTTTGGAGAGAGAGAGAGCGAGAAGAACATTTTTGGAGAGAGAGAGAGCGAGAAGAACATTTTTGGAGAGAGAGAGAGCGAGAAGAACATTTTTGGAGAGAGAGAGAGCGAGAAGAACATTTTTGGAGAGAGAGAGAGCGAGAAGAACAATTTTGGAGAGAGAGAGCGAGAAGAACATATTGGAACTGTATCGAGAAAAACAGTTTGGAACTGTATTGTTTTAAAATGCAGTATAATGGCAGTGAAATAAATGAAAGTAAGATTTACAGAAAAAAGTAAATATTGCTAGAACACAGAGTAGGCTGTATGTAGCAATATTTACGGGCGAGGTTCAGGGAGGCGGAAAACGTGTGACTTGTTATGGTGATCTCTATTAAAGTGCAGCTAGTTTTCCCCTGGGTGGGGACCTGAGGTAGAATTTCCTTCTCCTCCTCTATGTGTCCATTGTTAGTCCATTGTTTGGACAGCTGAGAGCGTTCCTCATCTTGTCATACATATCCATCCATCCCGTGTGTTTAATTCAGGTATGTGTGTGTATTTATGCATGTCGTACTCTGTATAAATAAATTTTAAATTTGAATACTACAAAGAAGCAGCTGTCTGGGGTCATCTCAGGTCACTTGATGAGTTCCTCAGCATGGCTGTTGAAAATCCTGTTATAATCAGTTCATGTGTAATGGAAGGAGCTTCTCTGTTTCAGGTGCTGTAGATCTGGACGCAATCACAGATGAGAAGGAGAGGAAAGCTCTAGAGGGAATGATCAGCAACTTCGGGCAGACGCCATGCCAGCTGTTAAAGGTAGAATCCAAACACACTAAAGCTTGATGAACTACACATCAGTCTTGTGGGTAGTGTAGTTCTAAGGTTCGTGTACATGTGTGTTTAGGAGCCTCATCCTGTCCGTCTCACGCTGGAGGAGCTGGAGAAGAGGAAATCCCGGCTCGAGACGTGTCCACTTAACATCTTCGAACATCTCACTGACCTCAAGTCGTTCTTCGTGGAGGTGAGTTCAATGAATCGTGTAAATATGATTTAAAAAACGCTTTAAATTTGGTGCTTTAAGTTCAATTCTCTCACACTGACCACTGGATTTTCAACATGGCACCTCGTGACAAATATCTCCGAGGATTTGAGAATTTTAATTGTCTCTCCACAAAGATGACCAGGCTATGAGAAGATCAGTATCACTCTGAAACTGAGTTACAGTACAGTGGTGAGGTTCAAACAGAGTTTTTCCAAGACGGGTTGCACTCAGGCCTCGCAAGGGTCCATCAAAATCCTGGTGCTGTACGTCAGATGCAGAAGCTGCTTCAATAAAAGGACGCATAAGTGCTGCAGCAATGCTTTAGAGGTTGCAGAAGAGGAAGGTCCAGACCAGATTCTAAACACTGCAACAAGTCTGTTTGCAGGCCGTCCCCCCCAGAAGGAGCCTCTTCTGAAGCTGCTCACAGGAAAGCCCTCATAAATTTAGCTAAAGAACAACCTGTCCTAGATCATGAATTACTGGAACCATATCCTGTGGTCTGATGAGACTGTGATAAACTTGTTTGGCTCAGATGGTGTCCAGCATGTGTTGTGACACACTGGTGAGGAGAACCAATAAAATTGTGTCCTGCCTACAGTCTAGCATGGTGGTGGTAACATCTTGGTCTAGGGCTGCATAAATGCTGCTGGTACTGGGGAGCTGTGGTCTATTGAGGGAAACATGAACTCCTATATGTACTGTGACATTCTGAAGCAAAACATGATGCCCTCCCTTCAGAAACTGGGCCGAACCGCATTTTACCAACTTAATAACAACCCAAACACAGAGCCAAGATGACAACTGTCTTGCTGAGGAACTTGAAGGTAATGGAGTGGGCAAGTATGTCTCCAGACCTGAACTCTATTGAGCACCTGTGGGGCTCCTCAAGCAGAAGGTGGAGAAGCAATATACATCTAACATCCAGCAGCTCTGTGATGCCATTATGGAGGAGTGGAAGAGGATCCCAGCAACAACCTGTGCAGCTCTGGTGAATTCCATGCCCAGGAGGATTAAAGCAGTGATCGATATCAATCGTGCTCACAAAATATTGGACTCCGTTTTTATATGTTCACTGAGGGTGTATTTACTTTTGTTATCCGTTATTTAGACAATTTTTTTATGTTGTTGTTTTTATATATATAAAATGTATTGTGTGTGTGTGTGTGTGTGTGTGTGTGTGTAGGGGATCAGTGATAACGTCCCCCTGGTGAAAGCAGCGGTCCCGAAGAATCAGTCACACTCGTTTATCTCTCAGGGCAGCCCGGACACGCTGGTGAGTTCCAGCCGTTACTAATGGCAATAAGCCCCGCCCCTAATGGTCTTCTACCATTATCGTGTGTAGATGTGGTTCTGTAACATAATTTTCGCATTTTGTGCATTTGTGTGTGTGTGTAGGTGACTGTGAGTCAAACTTGCCTGATAGGAACTCACGGCTGGCTCCCTTACGACAGAAACATCTCCAACTACTTCACCTTCATCAAAGACCCCACCGTGGCCAATCAGAAGTGAGTGCTTTTTATTCAAATGCTCCACCATTTTGTACTTTGTATTTGAGAGAGTTGATGGAAATGGCTTCATATTTTGTATTTTTGTACTTTTAAAATACTGTAAAATACTTTGTAAGAAATTCTACATGATGACATCATAAAAATGCAGCCTCTGATTGGTGCCTGCTCAGTATTTCGCCCAGACATGTTGAGATCAGAACATGAAAAAAAAAAAGATGGTGAAGGAAAGAAATGTGCAGGCTGCCAGCTTTCAAATAGGCATCCTTCTTCTTCTTCTTCTTCTTCTTTCGGCTTCTCCAATTAGGGGTCGCCACAGCGGATCATCCGTCTCCACACCCCCCTTTCTTCTACATCTGCCTCTTTCACCCCAACTACCTGCATGTCTTTTCTCACCACATCCATAAACCTCCTCATTGGTCTTCCTCTTTTCCTTCTTCCTGGTAGCTCCATCCTCAGCATTCTCCTACTGATATACCCCATGTCCCTTCTCTGCTCATGTCCAAACCATCTCAATCTCACCTCCCTCACCTTGTCTCCAAAATGACCTACATGCGCTGTCCCTCTAATAAACTCATTTCTAATCCTGTCCATCCTCGTCACTCCCAACGAAAACTTAACATCTTCAGCTCTGCTACCTCCAGCTCCACCTCCTGTCTTTTACTCAATGCCACCTGTCTCTAAACCATACAACATCTCAGGTCTCACCACAGTCCTATAAACTTTCCCTTTCACTCTCACAGATACTCTTCTATCACAAATCACTCCTGTCACTCTTCTCCACCCACTCCACCCTGCCTGCACTCTTTTCTTCACTTCTCTAACACACTCTCCATTACTTTGCACTGTTGACCCCAGGTACCTGAACTCCTCCACCTTCTCCACCTCTTCTCCCTGCAACCGCACCACTTCACTGCCCTCCCTCTTATTCACACACATGTACTCTGTCTTACTCCTACTGACTTTCATCTCCCTTCTCTCCAGCGTGTATCTCCACCTCTCCAGGCTCTTCTCAACCTGCTCTCTACTCTCACCACAAATCACAATATTACCCGCAAACATCATAGTCCACAGATACTCCTGTCTGACCTCATCCGTCAACCTGTCCATTACCACTGCTAACAGGAAAGGGCTCAGAGCCGATCCTTGATGCAGTCCAACCTCCACCTTGAACCAGTCTGTCGTTCCTACTGCACACTTCACTGCTGTCACACTGTCTTCATACATGTCCTGCCCCACCCTTACATACTTCTCTAATACACCTGACCATACAAAACCACAACTCCTCTCTCTGCACCCTGTCGTACGCTTTCTCTAAATCCACACACACACACACACACACACACACACACACACACACACACACACACACACACAATGCAACTCTTTCTGACCTTCTCTTTACTTCTTCATCAACATCCTTATAGCAAGTGATCCGCATATTTGATTTAGCACATATTTCACGCTGGATGTCCTTCCTAACGCAACCCTCCCTGTTTATCCGGGCTTGGGACCGGCAGTAAGAGTGCACTGGCTTGTGCAACACTGATGACTATAAATATGATTGTTGAATATTGTACCCTGATTGAAGTAGCTGTTTAGTAGGATCATGATTTTGCATCCCATTACATGAATGACTGACTGACACATAATATATTATTATATTTATCATCAACAATCAAATGATAAATCAGTTAGAATCAAGTTGATATGAATGCAGGTGCCATCAGTCGTCTTCTTATGAATGACTTGATTGTCATTGACTCAGTGTTACTGATGTAAAGCAGCCCTTCGTTAATAAACACCAAGTAACTTAATTAGTATACAATTATGAGTCTTTCACAGACTGTTCAACATTAAACTGGTGGTTACTTAAAAACTGACCTTCGTCTGAAAGATCACAGGAATATTGATGTGAATATTTGATCTGTTAACTGGTTGCAGGTGTGGGATTTATTGTGTGACTCGACCAATGAAAAGCTGTTGCTATCAAACATTGTTTACTTAATCAGCTGAGTCAGGGTAAAGGAACAGATCAAATAGACCAATGCATGGAGCGTTTGCGAAAAAAAACGCATTTTGAAATGGATATTGATTGTCGTTCCTCCGTGTAGGACGCAGAGGTTCGTCGCTGGGCCGTTCGCTCCCGATGTGGACATCTCCACCAAGCTGTTTGTCGTGTCTCATGATGGGAAACTTCTGTTCAGCGGCGGACACTGGGACAACAGTCTCCGAGTCACGTCACTGCTGAAAGGGAGGACAATAGCGCAGCACCTCCGTCACATGGGTAACACACACACCATACAATTACCTGAACACAATAGACACAGAGGTATATGATGTATACGCTGTTACACGTGACAAAAAATGTGTGTACTTGTGTGTCTTCTACAGACGTGATTACCTGCTTGGCCACGGATCACTGTGGGCTTCACCTGATCTCCGGCTCCAGAGACACCACCTGTATGGTGTGGCAAGTGCTGCAGCAGGTGTGTGTGTGTGTGTGGTGTGTTGGAGCAGAAATGCATATTGTCATATTAAAAGCCTTTAAAACAGACTTAATTATGTGAGAGCTTATTAGGTGTGTGTGTGTGTGTGTGTCTGTGTGTCTGTGTGTGTGTAGGGTGGGGCTCCGGTGGGTTTAAGCCCTAAACCAGTGCAGGTGCTGTACGGACACACAGACGAGATAGTGAGTGTGTGTATCAGTTCGGAGTTGGACATGGCCGTCTCAGGAGCACAGGTAAGAGACACACACACACACACCTGTGCATTTACAGTGCTGTGAAAAAGTCTTATTGCAAGCATAGAGGTAGCAAATTTCAATTTTATTGAAATTGGTGTGTGTGTGTGTGTGTGTGTGTAGGATGGGACAGTGATTATCCACACAGTAAGAAGAGGACAGTACCTGCACTCGCTGCGTCCCCCGTGTGA
>NC_139575.1:5972495-6004995 GCF_946808225.1 Silurus aristotelis
TATGTTTGTATGTCTTTTCCCTTAATTTTGTTCTCTTTTCCTTCACTTTGTTTCCTTTCATTTTGTTTCCTTTCCTTTCACTTTTTCTTTTGTTCCCTTTTACTTTACTTTCGTTTTGTTTCCTTTGTTTTCTTTCCTTTCATTTTGTTTACTTTTTTCTTTTCCGCTCAATTTGTTTCCTTTCCTTTTATTTTGTTTTCTTTTCCTTCACTTTGTTTCCTTTTCATTTACTTTCCTTTCATTTTGTTTTCTTTTTATTTGCTTTATTTTCCTTTCATTTTCTTTCCTTTTCTTTCCTTTTACTTTGTTTCCTTTCTTTTCTCTCTACCACATTATCCCACCGCACACAGCTCTCGAATCTCAGCGCGGCTCTGAAAGTCTTTCCGCTTGTAACCTGTAACAGAAGGATACGAACGCGTCCTGGTTGCTATAGTAACCACTCGTTCAAAGGGACTCGTGAGACAGATGCATGACATCGTCTAAGATGAAGAACGAATGGTTTTGGGAAAAGTGGACTCTTGGATGGAGTGAGGTTTTTTTACCTCCTGATTACATCTGTGGAAGGAGTCTTCAGTGTCGGCGCTTTTCTGGAGTTTGTGCACGTTTCGGATTCTCAGTAACAGCAGATCAGTGACGTCGTAATGGACGTTACATGTCGAAATAAACAGCTACGAATAGTGACGTAGGGTTTGTTCATAAATCAAGTCGTAGGATCCGATTCATTACATCACATGATGATTGATTCGGGGTTTTTTTGTACATTATTAGAGGCGATAAATAAAGAATCTCAGTTTGGGCTTCACAGGAACCGGAGCAGAGCTTTAGCGTTTGGGACGTGGCCCGTGTGTGTGTGTGTGTGTGTGTGTGTGTGTGTGTGTGTGTGTGTGTGTGTGTGTGTGTGTGTGTGTGTGTGTGTGTGTTCAGTTGAAGTGCTTCCCATTCCTGTATTCGAGCTGCAAAATGGAGATAAAGCTAATAAACCCTATAAGACCAGTCATCATAAGCAACTTTTGATGGCACCTCTTTTGTTTTGTTTTGTTTTGAACCTGGTGAATGTTTTCTTCCTCTTCTTACACGTTTAGATGTTGTTAAAAATGTTGTTGTTGTTGTTTATTAGCTTTTCTTTTTCCTGACGATTTCGTCCCTGTTCTGAAAATCGAGTGCCTTTTTTTTTTTTTTGATTGCCAGACTTCCTCTCGTGATTCAGAGCCATGTCCCGCTCGTGACCTTTCACCTCCAGCCACATTCCTTCCAGTAAAAAAAAAATTACAAAATTAAAAAAAAAAGTAATAAAACTATCAGACCTGTGATTTAACAGTCACCAATGGATGTGTGTGTGTATATCTGTGCTTATTTATATATACTGTATGTACAGCATGATTTGTATTTTATTTGATCGGATTGTTTGTCGTCTGTATCGTCATTTATTTTTTTGCACTTTCCAGGTACGAACGGTCGAGAGACGTGTTTTGAAATGAAAGTCTCGCTGA
The DNA here is from genome assembly GCF_946808225.1 of Silurus aristotelis. Classification (NCBI taxonomy): domain Eukaryota; kingdom Metazoa; phylum Chordata; class Actinopteri; order Siluriformes; family Siluridae; genus Silurus; species Silurus aristotelis. The sequence continues at coordinate 5,973,986 of NC_139575.1, forward strand.
TCTGTACAGATAAAAAAAAAAAAAAAAAAAAAAAGCTTTGTATACACGTTCGGATAAATGATTATTAAAGTTGTGTCAAAAAGTTCACGTCATATAAGTGTGTGTGTGTGTGTGTGTGTGTGTGTGTGTGTGTGTGTGTGTGTGTGTGTGTGTGTGTGTGTGTGTGTGTGTGTGTGTCTTGGGGTCTGAAACGCCGGTTTATATTGTCGCCACTTTTTTTTTTTCTTCCAGCAGCTGAAGAATCCCTTTAAGTAGAACTACACAATCACAAACACTCAGATTCATTCTTTTCTGTGTTTAATATACCGTATTTTTCGGACTATAAGCCGATACTTTTTTCCCACGTTTTGAACCCCGCGGCTTAAACAACGAAGAGGCTTATTTTTGAATTTTTCCTGGGTTTTTCCCGGTTTCACAAATTTCAAGCCAAAAAACTGAACCCCATACATTAGACCAATCAAATTTCCGAACAGAAACGAAAAAACGCACCTCACCTGTGTTCTGAGCTGCACGGCATCGGGAGAAAAAACTTTTTTACGCACGACGATGGCAAAAGATAAACTCCCTAAAGAAATAGTTGTGAAAGGAAGGAGGAAGACAGTGAACAATGACTTTCTTGGTAGGCTACTGTTTAGATACAAGCCGCTGTAGCGCGTTGAGTCTGGGTGAAGGGAGAGCTCGCTAACTCCAATTACAACAGAAATCATATAAGCACAGACAGGTTTCCAAAACTCGTGCTTTTTTATTTTTCTTGGCAACAGCGTTACGGGTTAGTCAAAGAAACTTAGACATGAGCATCAGAAAATAAGGACATATTCCTCGGTCTTGCACACATGCAGTAATAGCGGAAAACCGGAGGCTATTTGCAAAATGCCGCTCTGCTCTTAAAGGAGCCACAACATATTTCACCCCTTACACCGTGTAACAGTCACTGTCTTTCGTTAAAGCCTGTGTAAAGTTCATTAGTTTCAGTGTAACTCTATAAGCCGCTGTAGTTTCAGTTTCAAAATAAAAATCTTTGTCAAATTCAGTGCTTATATATGGGTGCGCTTTATAGTCCGGAGATTACGGTATATATATATATATATATATAATGATCCAGGACAAGACAATTCATATCCAAATGCAGTGGGGGACGAAGTACATGAAGCAGGTAGTTGAGTAAAAGTAGGTCAAATGTGACTCCAGTAAAACTAAAAGTGTCTCTTTCACTTGAGTAAAAGTACAAAGGTTATTGCCTTCAAATGTACTTAAGTATCCAAAGTACTATAATTCATTACAACTGTAATGTTCATATCATTTTTATCACAAGACTCTTTACTTAATCACCTCAGTTTATGTGAAAAGACTCGAATGTGACTCTCAGCACACTGATCTATTAATAGAATCATATTAATGACTCAAACACTGATTCATTTCTATTAAAATTATTATGAACCCAAAAACCTTGTTTTTAACTACTTTAAAAAATGCACAAATGAGGTCACGTGTGTTGTGGCGAATTCGAGTCTGGAGTTTCTTCATCGTTTATTCCTCTCTAAATGTTCTGTTGAACTAATGCTGAACTGTATGTTGGTGATCAGTAGATACACCAAGCGCCAATGGCGTTTCTCGATTCAAGACGCTCTGGTTGACCCACGCCGTGACCCCACTGATTAGTTTCAGCTGCTTCAGTTACCGTCACTGGACCTACATGCATTTATAGCACAATTAAATACACGTCATTGTGCACAATTTTCAACCTCTCAGAACCAAAACAACTCCTTGGCTAATTGTAGCCATGAGATACAAACATCTATATCCTTATATGTATTTTAATATATTAGTCTTTTAAACTGCACTGGAGATTCTCCCTTACTGAACTTCAGCACAATCACAGAAAACCTTTCAAGTTGAGCTCAGTAACTCCTAGTTTTAGACTGTATAAGACTGTAGAAAGAACATTACTTATAATCTTATACTCCAGTACTCATGTTAGTTCTCACTCTCCAGTGTTCTGTATTGTTGAAAGATTTATGATCAAACTCTTGATGTCACCCAAATGAGGATGGGTTCCCCTTTTGAGTCTGGTTCCTCTCAAGGTTTCTTCCTCATTACATCTAAGGGAGTTTTTCCTTGCCACAGTCGCCACGGCTGCTCATCAGGGATAAATGCACACCATTCACCTTCACTGATTTTTGTAAAACTGCTTTGAGACAATGTCTGTTGTGAAAAGCGCTATAGAAATAAACTTGACTTGACTTGACCTTTATGACGTCACCTCCATTACAGGGAACCAAATCACTAAGTGCTGTTTAACTCCAATCCAACTACAGTAGTTCATTTGTAATTGTTTTGTTGCTGCACACATGATTATAAACTACATACTATCATTTATAATGTAATGCAGCAAAAAGAAATGTTTTTTTATGTGTTAAAGCATAACAGGAAACACAGAATGACATAGGATATATATTAGTGTAAAAAAGTGTTGGCCCCCTTTCCTGGTTTCTTCTTTTTTTTTTTTTATGTTTGTGACACTTTAATGTTTCAGATCATCAAACTAATTTGAATATTAGTAAAAGAGAACACAAGTGAACACAACATGCAGGTTTTAAATGAAGGTTTTTATTATCGAGGGGAAACAAAATCCAAACCTACATAGCCCTGTGTGAAAAAGTGTTTGCCCCCTAAACCTAATAACTAGTTGTGCCACCCTTAGCAGCAACAACTGCAATCAAGCGTTTGTCATAACCTGCAATGAGTCTGTTACTGTGCTGTGGAGGAATTTTGCTCGACTCAACTAAGCAGAATTGGAAGGTTTTCCAGCATGAACTGCCTTTTTAAGGTCATGCCACAGCATCTCAAAAGGATTCAGGTCGGGATTTTGACTAGGCACACTTGGTAGTGTGTTTTGGATCAACACTTTTTCACACTACTGTTCAGTTATGAATTATATTTAATTAAATGCATTAGTCTTTACTATCCTCATAACGAGATGAGTGATGGAGCTGCATACACATCTTTATCGTTTACACGTTTTCTCTATACTTCTCTCTTTTACTGAATTGGGCTCTTGAGTGTTTTGACCTTTTTTGTCCTCCATAATTTTGTCTAGGATGCAGTTCTTCTTAATGACGTGACGTCACCCAACCCTCATTTCTCATTTCTGTGAAATGAGTGAGGGAACTTCTCTGGGTGGTGGGTGCAGACTCCGAGTCCTGACCAGCTTCATTCACTGTGACATGAGAATTGACCTGATCGTGCAAATAAGCATTTTTTTTTTCTCACATGTTGACACTGATTGGTGACTTGCTGTGTGTTTGACCAGTTATGTTTTTAATCCTCATAAACAAAAAGGAACGACTGATTTCAAAAAAATTTGTTGAGAAAAAAATGAGATATTTGACTTTGAAATGAAGTGAAGGTAAAGTAAAAGTCTCCCCAAACTGAAATACTTCAGTAAAGTGTTTCACACAAAACTTAACTTAAGTACAGTAAGAAAATGACATTTACTTCTTTACTGTCCACTTCTGACCAAATGTAATACAAGACACACCCAAATCCAAGACAGAACAAATCCAAATGTAAGACAACATAACTAAATCTGAAACATGATAAATATAAGACGCATCCAAATAAAAGACAAAAGACATATTCAAAATAAGACATATCCAAATCCGAGACACAACAAATCTAAATCCAAGAGAACACATTTAAGACAAGACACATCTAGGACTATATGTCCAAATCCATGAAAAGACACTTTCACATATAAGGTGAGTCAACATCCAAATCTTGGACACGACAGTAAATCTGTCTGTGAATGATTATATGAATGAAGGAATTATTAAATAAATAAATAGTTGAATGAATGAATGAATAAATTAATTAATAAATGAATGAATGGATAAAGAGATCCAAGACGGCACCGTCTAAATCTAAACATATTTTGCTCTTTTTTTTTTTTATACCACTTTATCAATATATAATATAATTTCTCCTACATTTTCTTGTTTTCTTTAATTTTCTCACCTCACGCACAATTTCGGAGCGACCGATCGAGTTGACATTTTACTGCAAGTTGCATAGTTCTATTCTGCCTATAACTGTGTTTGTGACAAATAAACATTTGGAATCTTGAATTAATAAATTAATGAATAAATGAATTAATAAATTAATGAATAAATTAATTAATGAACTAATGAATGACCTGCCACTCATCGCCCTCTAGCGGCCATTCTTGGTTGCCTTGTGTTCTCGCGATAACTTCTAACGCTAAATCACGGGCAGAGCTCGTTCTCGCGATATTTCGTCACGCGAGTAAACAGCCACCATTCGTAGAGACTTTTGGGGGGAGAGAGGAAAAATCGAGAAAAGTGTCAGGGATTTTTTTTTAAAGACGTTTCCTAGAAAAGAAGTATCATCTCTCATTCTACAAGAAGGGCAAATATAAACCGCAAATACCCCACTCAGTTCTTTTTGCCCCGTTGTTCACAGTAACATGTTCGCAGCCACCAATCCGAACTGCGCGTAGTGTGGCTTGTGGGAGCCGTTAGCGTTAGCATACCTAGGCCTGTTGTGTGTTATTAGCTTAGCACTTTTTTTTTTTCCACCTTCAGCACATATATTTTTTTGTTAATTTTTGCTTTATTTCTTATTTTTCTTTTGGAGAAATGATTATTGAAAACCTCGATGCCTTGAAGACGTGGCTCACCAAAACTCTCGAACCAATGTAAGTGCATGAGTTAGCATGTTAGCTTAGCATAGATGCTGCTCTTCCTCAGTGTAGCGTGTTAGCCAGTTAGCATCGTTTTGCTGCATCCCAATAACTGAGATTTAAATGTTTTTATTTTATTTTATAGATTCGGTGCAAGAAATAAATGACATTTAATCTTCAGCAGAGATTAATTAAGATGCGTGAATCCAGAGAATATACTTATTCAAATTAATTAATATTTAAACAGGTTTCTTAGTGTCATTATTTAAAATTGTTGCAGTTAAATATAATTGAAGTATTTTATTAAAATAAAGATTTGTAAACAAGTGGTGTGTATTTTATATATATATATATATATTATACACACACACTAGAGGAAGACCGATATGGGTTTCTCTCTGGCCGATGACGATAATTTATGCCGATATATGATGCCGATATGTTTGGCAGATAACACACTGTAGGGTGTACAGTGTATACTGTAGGGTGTATGGTGTATGCTCTGTGGTGTAGGGTGTACGGTGTAGGGTTTACATTGTATGCTGTGGGGTGTACGGTGCATGGTGTATGCTGTAGGGTGTGTGGTGTATGGTGTACCGTATAGGGTTTACAGTGTATGCTGTAGGATGTGTGATGTATGCTGTAGGGTGTATGCTGCAGGGTGTACGGTGTATACTGTAGGGTGTGGGATGTACGCTGTAGGGTGTCTTGTGTATGCTCTGTGCTGTATGGTGTACGGTGTGTGGTGTATGCTGTAGGGTGTACGGTGTATGCTGTAGGGTGTATAGTGTGTGGTGTATGCTGTATGCTGTAGGGTGTACGGTGTAGGGTTTAAAGTGTATGGTGTATGGTGTGTGGTGTATGCTGTAGATCAGGGGTCACCCACCTTTTTTGACACCGATAGCTACCTCTTTAATATTGACTAATGTGAAGAGCTACCAGTTTGATACACATTTCTGAAATAACAACTTTGCTCAATTTACATTCAATTATGTTATAAATTATAATGATTAATTAAACTATTAATTAATAGTTATTAATTAAATAACTGGCTGATGTGACTCTGATTTCTCCTCTGTTTTCACACCAGCTTCACTTTTTGCTGTGGTGAAAAACGTCTGCTGAAATGTCATTCTTCTTTAACTCTTCTTCTTTCTGTATCTTCTGCGCTGCATTCAGGTTTTTCAGCTTCTCCTGATGTTTAGTCTCGTAGTGGGTCTTAGATTCAATTCCTTAATTACAGCCACATTCTCTCCACTAATAAGACACACGTGTTTACCAGCAGTGTCAGTAAACATCTACTCAGAATCCCATCGGTTTTCAGAATAAACTTTTCTCTTGGCAGGTTGCAGTGTGTGGCAGGACAGGTTGCAGTGTGTGGCAGGACAGGTTGCAGTGTGTGGCGGGACAGGTTGCAGTGTGTGGCGGGACAGGTTGCAGTGTGTGGCGGGACAGGTTGCAGTGTGTGGCGGGACAGGTTGCAGTGCGTGGCGGGACAGGTTGCAGTGCGTGGCGGGACAGGTTGCAGTGCGTGGCGGGACAGGTTGCAGTGCGTGGCGGGACAGGTTGCAGTGCGTGGCGGGACAGGTTGCAGTGCGTGGCGGGACAGGTTGCAGTGCGTGGCGGGACAGGTTGCAGTGCGTGGCGGGACAGGTTGCAGTGCGTGGCGGGACAGGTTGCAGTGCGTGGCGGGACAGGTTGCAGTGCGTGGCGGGACAGGTTGCAGTGCGTGGCGGGACAGGTTGCAGTGCGTGGCGGGACAGGTTGCAGTGCGTGGCGGGACAGGTTGCAGTGCGTGGCGGGACAGGTTGCAGTGTAAACTGTAGAGGGTTTTGCAGGCCTGGAAGACATGGACTATATTACACTTAATTTATTATTAAATCTAATCTATAACAATATTATAATTAGAGCTATTTATTACAGTACATTAAAAAAAAAATAGGTCCCCTGGTGGTCTAGTGGTTAAGATGCAGCGCTCCCACCGCTGCGACCCGGGTTCGATTCCCGGTCAGGGAACCATCCCCAGCCACTCTCAGTGCCGGTCCCAAGCCCGGATAAATTGGGGAGGGTTGCGTTAGGAAGGGCATCCAGCGTAAAACATGTGCCAAATCAAAACGTGCGGAGGATCCGCTGTGGCGACCCCTAATGGGAGAAGCCGAAAGAAAGTTTTATTACAGTACATTAAAATAATATATTGTGAATGTTATTTTATTATTGAACAACAGAATCCTATAGGTTTAAATGTGTTCACCACACGAAACAGGTGTGAATAACAGCAAATTCACAGATCTTTAAAAACATGTGTATACCATCTTTTCTATATTGTTTTGTCTTTGTGTATGTCCGGCTGCGTTGTGCAGATGTGACGCCGATCCGTCTGCGCTCGCTAAATATGTGGTGGCTTTGGTGAAGAAGGACAAGTCGGAGAAGGAGCTGAGAGCACTATGCATAGACCAGTTGGATGTATTTCTCCAGAAGGGTGAGAATCATTTCCAGTTTTCTGTAAAAAAAATAACAAAAAAAACAAAAAAACGTGTGTTTGCGTTACGCTCACGAGTCTTGTGTGTCCGTGCAGAGACTCAGACATTCGTGGATAAACTTTTTGAAGCTGTGAACACAAAGAGCTACCTACCTCAGGTTGAGACGATGAGCTCCACAGACAGGTCGGAGAGTCATGCACGCGCCGAGAAAGACGAGCTGAAGAAAGACGAGGTGAGAGTTGTGTGTATATACACGTGTGTGTCTGTGTGTATATTTGCATGTGTGTTTGAATTACTTCCTGTTTTTGTAGCAGCCGGGTCGGGATGATGAACGAGAGAAGAAGTTCTCCAGGAGAGTGAACCACAGTCCCCAGCCCGGGTCACGTTACAGCCGAGACAGCAGGTATACACACACACACACACACACACACACACACACACACACACACACACGTGTACAGGTTTAAATTTAAATCAGTTTATAACTTTATTGACTGTAAAATGCTCCTGCTGGTTGATCGCGTTTTACAGGAGGATTGATGAACGTAAGAAAGACGATCGGACTAGAAAGCGGGAGTACGATCGTCCTCCACTCAGACGCGACTCGTATCGAGAGCGCTACAACCGGCGCAGAGGGCGGAGCTACAGCCGAAGCCGGAGTCGCAGCTGGAGCAAAGACAGAGTGCGGGACCGGGAACGAGATCGCGAAAGAGACCGAGACAGAGATCGCGAGAGGGATCGGGAACGCAGCAGGACGCGCAGCCGATCCAGGTCTCGGAGTCGAGGTTGGTGCACGCACACACATACACACATACACACACACACTAAGAACACACTGTCTGATTATTTTATTCATAAATACTTTCATCAAAACAGACTAAAACAGAAACACCTCTTTTTGCTAAGAACAATAAAAACAGCTCTTTTATTTTTAACACACTGAAGCAGAGGCCACGCCTCCTTCATTAGAACACACTAAAGCAGAGGCCACGCCTCCTTAATTAGAACACACTGAAGCAGAAGCCATGCCTCCTTAATTAGAACAGACTGAAGCAGAAGCTATGCCTCCTTAATTAGAACACACTGAAGCAGAGGCCACGCCTCCTTAATTAGAACACACTGAAGCAGAGGCCACGCCTCCTTAATTAGAACACACTGAAGCAGAGGCCACGCCTCCTTAATTAGAACACACTGAAGCAGAGGCCACGCCTCCTTAATTAGAACACACTGAAGCAGAGGCCACGCCTCCTTAATTAGAACAGACTGAAGCAGAGGCCACGTCTCCTTAATTAGAACAGACTGAAGCAGAGGTCACCCCTCCTTAATTAAAACACACTAAAGCAGAGGCCACACCTCCTTAATTAGAACACACTGAAGCAGAGATCATGCCCCTTTTAGACTCACTAAAACATGCCTCTTTCTTTTGAACTCTAGATTGGATTTTAGAGAACTTTAGATTCATAAGGCAGGACATTTATTCATTTTCATTTAGTTTTAAATTCTTCATCTTTTTTGTGGTTCCACAGAGCGGGAGCCTGGAAAACCAAAGTATGACCACGAGCGCCCGGAGGGTGGAGCCACCGAGGCCTTCGCACCCCCACCCCTTGCCTCTGCTCCAAGCTCCTCCCATTTTCCCGTACCTGCTCTCAGCAGCACCATCACAGTCATTGCTCCCACTCACCATGGCAACAGCACCACAGAGAGCTGGTCTGATTTTCACCAAGACCAAGTTCCATATGGTAGAGCGGCTCCACCCCCTTCACGCAAACGGTGTCGTGATTATGACGGTAAGGAAGCACAGGTTTGGGAGATCAGTCGTATTAACAGTCGTCTCAGTTATATACACAGTGTCGGATAAACTGTTTTACTGGACACGTTCAGTTGGCCCAAAGTATTTATATAGACACACTTCCCCTATCATAAATAACTATAAATAGCTTACCCTAATGAATAATTAATTACATGCAAAGTTAAATTTAAACATTTTTTTGCTTCATCACAGAGAAAGGGTTCTGTATGCGGGGTGATATGTGTCCATTCGACCACGGCAGCGATCCGGTGGTGGTGGAAGACGTCAACCTTCCCAGCATCCTCCCCTTCCCACCTGTGCCGCTTCCTGTCGGGGATGGTCCGCCCCCTCCGGGTCTGCCGCCACCTCCCGCTCTACTCCCACCTCCACCGGTTAACCTCCGGCCCCCCGTGGCTCCGGGAAGCCTCCCACCTGTCACAGGTAACGTTTTCTACACTAGTGCATGTAAAGATGTTCATTCCTAAACACTGAGGAGCCTCAATAAAATGTGTGTGTGGTGTTCAGGTCCTCCTCCACCTCTCCCAACTCTGGATGCTCCTCCCAACTCCATGAACAACTCTGTCCCCTCCATCGTCTCTACGTCTCGCCCCCTGCTCCCTCAGCCTCCACTGCACCTGGTCACTTCAGGACTCCGACCCCCACTGTCACAGCCACCACCGCCCCTCTTTACACCGGGTAAACATTATAACATCGGCGCATTTGGAAGTAAGTTCTATACAGGGTTTCTACGCATTTTAATTTAAGTGATTTTTAGGTCTGGTTTAGTACGGGGAGGGTGTGTGTGTGTGTGTGTGTGGGGGGGGTATTACACCGAGTATTACAAACTATTTGTGTTTACATACTATTGACCTATTCGTTTTTATAAAATATAAAATGAAGAATAAAAAAAGAATTTGGGGGAAAAAAGTGTCTGTATACACAATTAGAAGATACACAGAGAAACCAGGAAGGACAGTCATCTTCTAAGCGTCCTGTATTTTGTTCTATGTAGATTCATTTGAACCGGACGTCTATAACCCTGAAGCTCCGAGTCTGAACTCTCGCCCGCCGTATAGACCCCGAGTCAACGTGCAGAGACCGAACCTCATTGGCCTCACTATGGGAGAAGTGGATCGTCCTCCGCGAGGTAATGTCCTGTACAGATATTACTGTTATGAGTGAGGACCCTTTTGCTCTAATAATAAAGGCAATCCAGCTAATAAATGATTTGCTCCTCTAAACCACAATATATCAGTGTTTAAATGTTCAGACTTCCAGAATGTTCTCGTGGTTTAACATATCACAACGTGATCTCCGCAGATAAAATGCTGAACAGCAATGCTGCTCGGATCGTTTTGGAGTCTGACTTCAGGAAGAGAGGGCCGGGCCACCATGATGGGGGCCTTCCAGCTAAAAAACCTTGGTTTGATAAGTAAGTAGTAACAAGATTTTTATCTAGCGGTGGGGAGGTGGTAGCTCAGCGGTCGCGAGGTGGTAGCTCAGCGGTTAACGCATTGGACCTCGGATCGGAAGGTCATGATTTCAAACCTCAGCACAACCATCGCTGGGCCCTTAAACAAGGCTCTTAGCACTTAGCTGTCTGTTGTGTCACTCTGAATGAGTGTCTGTCAAATGATGTAAATGTGACGTAAATATATTCGCCTTTTTAACTGTTTTAATTTAATTTGAAGATAATAAAAAAAAAAAAAAATGGATATACTGACTTGCTTTTTTTTTTGCTCCACAGGCCAAACTTCAACAAGCCCAACCATCACGGATACTATAAGAAACTGCCGCTTTCACTGCCGCTTCCTCTGCCTAACACTAAGCTGGCCATCCGTCAGATCCCACCTGAGCTGAACAACATCAGCAAACTTAACGAGCACTTCAGCAAATTCGGGAAAATCGTTAACCTGCAGGTGAGCTGCATCTCGATATTTAATTTTCTACAATAATTAGGTTTATGCAGTGTGTAAAGTGTCTACGCAATGCATCAGGTTCGATTTGTGGTTTGAGGTGATGTGTTTTGGGATCGTCTAAGGCCCTGCATTATTTTTTTTTTAATTAAATGTCAATAAAAAAATAAAAATTACAATTTAGCATAAGAAAACTTATGTTTTCTTAGTTACAGATTCATTGTTGTCAAGTTGATTTAGTAATTCATAAGTAATATAATGAAAATAATGACATTTTCAAATGTGTGTGGAATCAGTTATTCATTGTGTGTGTGTGTTTGTGTGTGTAGGTGGCATATAAAAATGACCCCGAAAGTGCCCTGATCCAGTTCGAGTCTCCGGAGGAAGCGAAGCGCGCTATACAGAGCACCGAGGCCGTCCTTAACAACCGATTCATCAAAATGCACTGGCACCGAGATGACGGGCCGCCCGGCACACAAACACACACCCCGCTCAACATGGTATACACACACATTTTACATATGCTGTGCAGTCAGATATACAGAATCAAACATACGTCATGGTCATGTGATTGAGCAGCAGTTAGAATGTGATGGAGGATGTATATGTTATGAGAAGTTTGAGTGTAGATTGCGTTTTGTAGCAGAGCGTACAGCAGCCTGAAGCCACCAGTCTGAAGCAGTCGGTGAAGGATCGTCTCGGCCCCCTGCCCTCGAACAGCACCGAGCCTCTGCAGGATGCCACGCCTCCATCACAGGTCGCAGCGTTGTGTTATACCTGAAGCATTCGAGAATTTCTGTCCAGCATTTTTACACCTGTGTGTGTGTGTGTGTGTGTGTGTGTGTAGTCTTCACAGAGTGCGGCTCGATCATCGGTCAAGGATCGCCTGGGCTTCTCGAAACCAGCAGCGGCAGCTGAAGGAAAGGTGGGTCATCACTCTGTTATATGCCCTCACGCGTACTGTTTGCTTTTTTCGAGATTTCTGACACTTTCATCATCTCCACAGGTCTTCTCAACCTCCACTGGACTCACGAAGACGTTTTATAACCCGGCCGCACTCAAGCCAGGGCAGAAGGGTGGGGTGACGGGGACAGTGGCCAGTGTGGAGGACGCATTAAAGAAGAAGCAGGTCAGTTGTTTAAGGAAAATAGTCCACATAGTGGTGTGTGTGTGTGTGTGTGTGTGTGTGTGTGTGTGTGTGTGTGTGTGTGTGTGTGTGTGTGTGTGTGTGTGTGTGTGTGTGTGTGTATGTGTATATATATATATAAGTGATTTGACATATCTAGAAAATCGCAAAACTCGAACAAAGCAAAGCTAAGGTTTAGGGTTCTATTAAAATGCATTTCGAAGGATCACAAAATTCAACATGTTCAACATTTATATAATTTTATACAGTTAATCAGTATCATGTGTAAAGTGCTGTTTTTTTCTCCAAAAATCAGTGTGATTACAAACGTGATCTTGTTTATTGTATAAAATCAGTATGTTAATATTAAGAGACTCATGTTTTAAACATGTTTTGACTCCAATTTAATACAAAAATAAATCCATACAAGGCCACAGCACTGTTTTGCGTTTTTGAACAACATGATGGTGTTTCGTTCCTGAATGAATCACTCTTTTAAATGATTCGGTTCAATCGGTTTGACTCACTCATTAACACTGACTCGCAGTTTAAAAAGTATTTTCTCATTTTAAAACGAATCTCAAATATCAGCATTTGACGCTTCTATGTTTGTTTCCTTTACATCTCAAAGTTGAATTTTGTTGATACTGATTTGCTTGGGAACAACCAAAATGTCTCTATTGTTCTGATTGACTGTAAGAATTTAAATGAAAAAAAGGTTTTATAAAGTAAAAAAAAAAAAGCCCATCAAAGGTAAGAAAAATTTATTTACAAATTTTAGGAGTTAGCTGTCCACAGAAGTTCATAAGCTACCAGCACAATAACACACTCGGCAAAATATCGTCTAATTATCGTTATCCATCAAATCCAAAATATCCACAATTTTCTTGTCAATATCGCACACCCTTGAGTCCACGAGGAACTCCCCGTTCTGTAACGTTTACTGTTTCTTGCCTGAACACTTCTGGTAGGAGGCACTAAAACTTCAGCAAGATGTCCGGAAGAAGAAGCAGGAGATTCTGGAAAAGCACATCGAGACTCAGAAAGTGAGTTTCTTCACAAATACAACCAGAATTATTATTATTTTTGCTGCTCAATTTTTGAGAAACATTGTGTGTTTGTGTGTGTGCGCATGTTCAGCTTCTGATTTCCAAGCTTGAGAAGAACAAGTTGATGAAAGCGGAGGACAAAGCGCAGCTGATGCAGACGCTCAACACTCTGACCGACAGCATCACCAAACTGCAGGAGGAGATCAAGAGCCTTTCTAGCGCACACACACTGCATGGTGGCATCAAAACCAAGGCCCAGGTACGTACGTACACACACACACACACACACCACAGACCTTAATTAATCAGACCAGGTTCAGAAACAAACCTTGTAGGTATTTACTTGTGTGTGTGTGTGTGTGTGTGTGCTCCTTCAGGCTCAGAAGGAGTTATTAGACACTGAACTCGATCTATACAAAAAAACGCAAGCTGGAGAAGACACTGCTCAGCTCAAACTCAGATACACGCAGCTGCAGCTAGAGGTACACACACTCCATCTCGTACACACACTATATCTCTCGCACACAATCTGTAATTCCTGAAGTTTACACTAGGTGGCACTGTTTGCACACATAAAATTTTGCTTCTCATTCACTCACTCTCTGTGTGTGTGTTTCTTTCCTCTTTTCTCCTTACCCAGGCGGCTAAGCGTGGCATTCTGACCCCAGGGCGAGGGAGGGGGGCCCATACCCGGGGTCGCGGGACGGCGAGGGGGCGTGGCCGGGGCATTAGAGGGAGAGCGAGAGGGGTTCCTAACCACGCTGTGGTGGATCATCGACCCCGCGCTCTGGAGATCAGTGCCTTTTCTGAGGCTGACCGAGTGGACCTGCTGCCACACTTTGCTGTGAGTCTAAACAGCCATACACACACACACACACACACTGAGACACACACACACGAGAGATGAGTATCTTCTTGAATTCTATCATTCGGACCATAGACTTGCTGAAAGGTTCAACAAAAGACTCATATATGTGCAACTTTCTTTTTATCAGCAATTTGGGGAGATTGAGGACTGTCAGATGGAGGACTCCAGTCTCAGTGCCATCATCACCTTCAGAACCCGAGCAGAGGCTGAACAGGTGCACACACTTTCACAGAAGCATATATTTACAGAGTTTCTATGCATTTTGGAAAAGTATGAAAATATATAAAGTCAGGAGTAATATGAACATAAAAAAAAAAAAAAGAAACCCTGCGTATTAACACCCCCCTCTAGTCCTTCCAACCAATCCATACTCACGCACACACACGTTTCCTTTTCTGTCCTGTCTGTGAAGGCGGCAGTTCACGGCGTGAGGCTGAACAATCAGGAGCTGCGTCTCTCCTGGTACAAACCAGCCGTCCCGCTCAGCGTGACCGACCCTGACGAGGCAGAGCCTGAGGAAGATGAGGTGAGCTTTATGTTCCAGTCACACCATAGTGTCTGTGTTAGATCAGATTAGCGCAGTAATTAACCTCAGTGATGCGTCACGTGTCACTTTCCAGGCTAAAGGGTTCAGTCGCGTTTCGGCAGAAAAAAGGTACTGTCGCGTGCATAAATTACAGTATCGTTTGTATAAAGTCTGTGTTTGTTTAAAAATCACATGACTAGTTTCCCTTTTAATCAAACCCCAGTGTTCTCCATAAAGCAGATCATGTGATCCCAATCATTCATTAGAAGCTTGAATGAAAATCAGTCATGTTTACTGGGTTGTTCTCTTTATTTTGATCCGTTCACAAGAATCTGGTTTAGGAGTCTTACTGATGATGTCATCAAATAAGGACAGGTCTTGAACATTGCCAGTAGATGGAGCCAAACTCTTACTGCAGTGGATTAGGCAGGAGACACGACATCATAAGGTGTGCATGAGGCATCTTGGTTGAGATAAAATGTGACGGTCACATGACCAGTATTTTAGGGAATAAGAATATCATGGACATGAGTGATTTGTAAAGTACACGTCTAAACTGGGTTCTTTATTAAAAAAAGACGATGGTGGATCACCTGATCACATTGATCCTTTCCAATTTCCTGCAGTTCCAGGAGGACACGCTGGTAGACGACACGCTGCTGCAGGACGACGACGAGGAAGAAGACGACAACGAGCCACGTTCATGGCGCAGATGAAGATGTCTCTCGGCCTAGTCCCGCCTCCAGCCTCGCATCACTTCCTGTTTTCATTTCATTTTTGTTTTTGGCAAATGGTTGTTTTTAATTAATGAGAATGCCATTCACGTTTTATGTATTAGCAGTAACGATGAGCCGATGTCTCTCTCTCGGCACGGTTCACACATTCTTTCTCACAGTGCAAAAAAACATCACAAGTTAACTTCTTTTGTTGAATCTCGTGTAACACGTGAAGCCACGTTTAATTTGTAAAAGGAAAAAAAAAAAAAGCAATCCGGTTACCTTTTAATTTCTACGGGCATGTCGGGGTCACAGATAGGATGTCTTCATTTAGCACAGGTAGCCATCTGAGCTTGTTTGTGTACATATTTTATGTATGAGTTTTAATGATTTGTATGACAGCTTTGCTTCTCCTGGCTTACTCTGAATTGTAAAAAAAAAAAAATAAAGAATTGAAATGGTCTAGAAAAAAAATCAGCTAAAAAAAGAACAACAAAAAAAAGAATCTCAAGCTGCTGCTGCAGCACTGGTTTGAAAAAAAAAAGGAAAAAAAAAAGAAAAAAATGGCTGAAAACATAAAGACCATTTCAAAACGACCCCCACCCCCCCAATCCTCACAAAAAGAGCAAAATTCCTGTTTTCCTAAATCCTAAAAAAAAAAGTGTGACTGGTGAAAGGTAAGAATGTTGCAGTCTTTTATTATTATAATTTTTTTTTATGTATATTTAGATATTTTTTGTATATTTAGATTTTTTTTCATATTCATTTATCTAAACAATTTGTGTATAAATATTGTTTATTAAATTTTTTTTTTAAACAGTTTTTCATACAAATTCAAAGATTTATATTCAATTTACTTATTTCTGTCTTTTTCTCTTTTTTCATGATTCATTACTGGTTGGAGTCTGGACTGGATTTAGTTTTTAGACCAAAGATCATCACTGGACATGAAAGAACCTCCGACCATCAATCAGTATCGCCACTTTCATGGAGCTCCATATTGTGCATCACATGTCCTCGTGCCTTTACTCTGTTCCATCACTCATAAGTCTGCGATTAAGGATTTGCATCAGATCTTTTTCTCCATCACACGTCAGAAAGCAGCTGCGTGGCACAGGGCAGCTGTTTACCCTCTTCTACATAGATGACCTCACAGATGCCCGTGATTGGAGAGTGTCCCTGTGAAGACTTTCCATTTGAGCTGCTCTTGTGTTTAATTTCCTCCTGAGGCTGAAAGAACTTTCCTGGATTCTGTATACACACACATTATAACTTGGTCTTCTACACTGAACTGTAAACAGCTTTGGATTTCAAGTGGCTTTGGTTAGAATAAACTTGTGCTTCTCAGAGGTTCATTAGTTGAACATTTGCTTGGAAGGTTGTGAGTTCAAATCCCAACACTCACTGCTGGGTCTTTAAGCCTTAACTCCTTAGAGAGATGATGAGGAATAAGGACCTCCACCAAATGTAAAGATGTTGGACTTCTCATCAGAAGGTCATGAGTTCTAATCCCACCCTCCCACCAAGCTGCCTTACTAATGCCATAACTGTGAATCAGACTGATTTAGGATTTTGCTGGATCACGATGACTGTTGGATTTGCTGTCAGAGGAACGAAGAGGCGACTGTGAGGCTTCTTTTTGGTTGACTTTGTATCGCACTTTAACACTGTACATCGCCCCAGAGCAGCTTTACAGAAATAAACAGATCGCTGATACACATTTCAATATCGTAAATTCGTTTCTGACAAGTCAGAGCCACTACATGAGATGGTTTGAGAGAAACCTTGAGAGGAACCAGACTCAAAAGGGAACTTATCCTTGTCTAGGTGTCACCAATTGTCCGATCATTTACACATTACAGACATAAAATGGTTATGTAGTTGGAATGTAAGTTTAGGGATTCTAAGTAAGAGATGTTATGAGGAAGAAACTTTGAGAGGAACCAGACTCTAAAAGGACCCCGTCTTCATCTGGATGACACTGAATATCCATTCATTACAGTGTTGTTGCCAGAGGTGGACAGTAAGAAAGTAAATATAAAATTGTTACTGTACTCGTGTGTATTTGTACTTTTCCTAAAGTATTTTAATTTGGGAGACTTTAGTTTTACACTACATTTCAAAGTCAAATATAATTTTTTACTCCACTACATTTAGTGTAATCAGTTGTTCCTTTTATTTTTTTGAGAATAAAAACGTAACTGATCAAACACGCAGCGAGTCACCAGTCAGGATCGAGCGCACGCTCCAGTTTCAACTGGTTTTGATTGGCGCTTGGTGTATTTGCTGATCACCAACATACAGTTCAGCATCAGTTCAACGTCAAGCAGAATGTTTATAAAGGAATAAATGATGATAAAACCCAAAATCGCCACAAAACACGTGACCTTATTTACACCATTGACATTTTTGAAGTAGTTGAAAAGGTTTTGGGCTCTTGATATATTGTAATAGTAACCAATCAGCTTTTCACTCGTTATCATACTATTAATATTTCGGTGTTAAGAGTAACGCAGTCTTTTCACATAAACCGAGTTGATTAAGTGAAGAGTCTTGTGATGATAAATATATAATTATAGGGCTGAAACGATTTCTTGAATTCGAAAACTAAAAAATTATCAAAATGAATTAAGGCAGATTATTTGCTTCGATGCTTCGTTTAGTCCATTTAACTACACAGAGCATTGTGTTTCCCCACGGACCATTTTACTGGAGCACCACCCACTAGAATCTGGAGCGCTCTGGACAATTATTCAGAAAATGGTGCAGAATGAAATAATAGAGGAGCAGAAACAGTTTATTTCTTGTATGTCTGACTTCTTTAGGGCAGTGTCACCCCCTCTGTAGTGCCAGAAAGCTTAACACATTAAAAATGAAATTGGCTACGATCAATCAGTTCTGGAAGAGACGGAAGAAGCAGGAAGCCTCGTTCATACACCAAACAGCTTCAAACTTCAGGCCCACAACATGGTTATCTGTGGATGTTTATGAGAAATAAAGTCGGGGTTCCATTGGATTCAGGCCAAAGAAAATGATGAACTAAAGCATAAAAAATACACCTTAGAGTGTGTTTACTGTATTTTATTCATTAACTTTAGATCAAATTTTTTTTTATGATTTCTAGATTAGCATTTTGTTGTAAAATGGGAATTAAGTGCACTAAATGGGTTTTAATATATATTTTTTTATATAAATATGCGAAATCAGCAATAACGTGATAAAAAAAATAATGGAAAAAAATGACTTGTATTTACCGTAATTTAAGGACTATAAAGCGCACCCATATATAAGCCACACCCACTGAATTTGACAAATATTTTTATTTTTAACATAAATAAGCCGCACCTGTCTATGAGCTGCAGGTGTCTACACTAATGTACTTTACACAGGCTTTAACGAAAGACACGTTACACACGGTGTTACGGGTGAAATATGTTGTGCTTCGTTTAGGAGCATAGCGGTATTTTGGGAATAGCCTGCCACTGCATTTTTCCAGTATCACTGCGTGTGTGCAAGACCGAGGAATATGTCCTTATTATTTTCTGATGCTCATTTCTAAGTTTCTTTGACTAACCCTTAATGCTGTTGCCAAGAAAAATAAAAAAGCACGAGTTTTGTAAACCTGTCTGTGCTTATATGATTTCTGTTGTAACTGGAGTTAGTGAGCTCTCCCTTCACCCAGACTCAACGCGCTACAGCGGCTTGTATCTAAACAGTAGCCTACCAAGAAAGTCATTGTTCACTGTCTTCCTCCTTCCTTTCACAACTATTTCTTTAGGGAGTTTATCTTTTGGCATCGTCGTGCGTTTAAAAATTATGTGGTGATATTTTTTCTCCCGATGCCGTGCAGCTCAGAACACAGGTGAGGTGCGTTTTTTTCATTTCCGTTCGGAAATTTAATTGGTCTAATGTTATGGGGTTCAGTTTTTTGGCTTGAAGTTTGTGAAACGGGGTTCAAAACGTGGGGAAAAAAGTAGCGGCTTATAGTCCGGAAAATACGGTAATTTTTCTCTTAAATAAAGAAAAAAACACTTCTTAGCTGATTGCTCGAATAATCAGTAGAATAATGAATAGGAACATTATAACCATGATAAATCTCAGTACTCTGGATACTTGAGCACGTTTGAAGGCGAATACTTGTGCACTTTTACTGGAGGAAGATTTCACCGAGTATCTCCGACTCGAGTACATGTGTCGTCGTTGACGTGAACTGTTCAGCGCTTTACTGCTCATATACTCTGTTTTCCTATGATGTTGTAGCAGACTTGATATTCAAACCATCCTTATAGATCTCGAGTTGCTCAGAAACGTCACGGATTTTTCAGCTGGTCGTTTGAAACATCCTCAGGGTGGATCGGGCAGATCCAGGATAAAAAGTGACCTTCCGCTAATACTGGGATGTTCACACTTTTCCAGCTTGCGAGCTAATTTTTCAAAACCCAAATGATTGACCCACATTAAAAAAATGCTAAATATATATTTATTTAAAGTAGTAGTAAATATACACTCTAATGCACTGAATAGAGTCTCAAACTTATTTTTGATGGCATGTTATCTACTCATACTACCTTTTGGAATATACCGGTGAATCGCGATTGACGTTTTGGGCCCCAGCGTTACGTAACAGACTGATATGACCGATCCTCAAGAATGAGTTTGTTTTCTGTGTGAACACGATTAGAAATTCGATTCAGATTTTTTATGCGCATTGCGATGTAGAATCCTCCTCCAACCGAAAGTACGATTCTTTTACTTGTGGATCAACCGCACGTGAAAAGGAAACGAAATGTTTTTGTGCATCCGTCATGTGAGTTCAGTCTGAAACATCTACAGTGGCATCAAAAGTGTTGGCCCCCTTCCTGATTTCTTATTTTTTGTGTCACACTTTAATGTTTTCAGATCATCAAACTATTTAAAATATCAGTAAATGATAACACAAGTGAACACGCAGTTTTTAAATAAAGTTTTTATTATCGATGGAAACGTGTGCACCTGTGTGTAAAAGTGTTTGCCCCCATGTTAAAACTGGTTCATCCCACCTGAGTTAAATTTCTCTCACTAGTCTCAGGCCAGGAGCCCCGTGCGAGAAATATTCGATCTTTAGAGCTCAACCGGACCCGTCTTTTTCTTTCCACTAACTTTCCTCTTGCTTGTTTGTCATGCTTCGTATGCCGACTGGTGGTTGTTCTCTCTCCTACAATTCCTCGTGGTCACATTTGCATGGCGCAGGAGAAGGAGTGATAACCCAATCAGAGCGTCGGTGTGGCTCTCTCACCCGGGAGCCTGTCACCTAAAGGCAGATAATTGTGAGGAATTCGATTTGGTCTCTGCTAAAGGCCGGCTCCGTTCCAAATTTAAGTCGTCTGGCTCAGCGAGGGGCCTTTTAAGTGGACACTAGGCCCACGCAGTATGTGCTGCTCCGTGCGGGGCGTTCTTCATTTCCTCGCCCGACCTTCGACCTCGACCTGGGGTTCTAACAAGCAGTTGCTGGCTCAGGCATCCTCCAGATTAGCGCTGGGCGAGAAAAAAAGGATGGATGTTAAATGATGTTTTTTAAACACTGCCGTGTTTCCCGGCGAGGCTCGGTCCCGTCCCGCCCCAGCTGGAGCTCTGCTCCGTAATGCGGTGATGGATTTGTGAGGCACCAGAGCTCAGTGTGAGCTTCGCACGCAGGGGTCAGACGAGTTTCCGTCTAACTCGTTTAGCTCGGAAAATATTGGCTAACGAGGTTAGCGCGTATCGCGGGGTGTCGGGTAACGCGTTTACGGCGCGCGCCTCGTTTGTTTAGGACTCTTTTCCCTTCTCATTTGCGTCAGCAAGACGAATGGGCCGCTCTCTTAACGAGCAGAGAGAATGATGTGTGACCGTGCGGGTTGTGATCTGCGTGCGGAAACTGATGGTGTTTTCGTCGCCACGCCGTTCACGGACGTTGAGCGAGGCCCGGGTTCGAATCCCAGGAACACAACGTGGTGATGCTGAAGTGCTGGACTGCCAGGTTGCTTTGTTCAAATCTAAAAAACTCAATTCATCCCTAAATACGTCTTATTGCTTACGTTAATGCAGCTATACTGTAAGAGCAAAAGTTTGTGGACACCCGAACAGAATTTTTGTGGAGATTTGTGATCATTTAGCCACGTGTGTAAAGTCAGGGAGAAATGTAGGTGAGGTAAGAAAGCCTCAGTCAGCGTTCACATTGATTGTTCAGTAGGGTTTAGAGCTCGAAAGCTGGAGAACTTCCACTCCAACCCATGTAAAGCAGATCTTCATGGAGTTTGCTTTGTGTTTTTGAACTGGGAGTTCAAGCGAAAGGAAAACTTCATGCTACTGTACAGTTGTACAACTTTGTGGTAACAGTTGGTTCAGGGGAAGAACCAATTATGGCTTGGTGTAAAGTCAGAAATAGAAATAAACTATTATAATTATATACTATAATATAACTATAATAATGTAATAAAAACGATATAGTTTATAAAAAAAAAGAAAAGAGAGGATAGTTCAAATAAGTATTTTTAATTAAAAAAGTGACCTGTAGGTGGGGCAGTTTGTTGGGGACCGAAATGGAGTTTAAATTTGCGTTTGTCTTTTTTTCTTTGTGAGTCTCTTTCTCTCTCTGACTCTCTCTCTTTCTCTCTCTGACTCTTTTTCTCTCTCTGACTCTCTCTCTTTCTCTCTCTGACTCTTTTTCTCTCTCTGAATCTCTTTTTCTCTATCTTACTCTCTTTTTCTCTCTCTGACTCTCCCTCTCGCTAAAGCTTTCTCTCCAACTCTCTCTCTCTCCTTTCACCGATGCTTTCTCTTTTTCTCTTCAACTCTCTCTTTCTCTCTTTCTCCCCAGCATTTTCTCTCTCTGTCACTTTTCCCTCACTGATCTCTCTCTTTCATTAATTGACTCTCTCTCTCTCTCTCTCTCTCTCTCTCTCTCTCTCTCTCTCTCTCTCTCTCTCTCTCTCTCTCTCTCTCTCTCTCACACACACACTTTCACCCACATTTTATACAAAATCTGTTTACTTCTTTCTGTTGCATCAAAACAAACTCCAACCTCTGTGTGTGTGTGTGTGTGTGTGTGTGTGTGTGTGTGTGTGTGTGTGTGTGTGTCTGCTGGAGCACCCAGTCCACACTGCTGGTAGAGAAAGCTGTAAATATTTCATGTGATCATGAGGCTCCATAAGCAGATTTGGCTTGTGAACAAACATGATTAATTTAGTGTTTATGTGCGACGTCTTCCTCAGCAGCAGAAGGCATTTGGTCAGCGCAGTGTGGGAGCGAACCTGGGGCTCTTCATCATCATCAGCGCTCGAGGACTCATTCCACATCAGCTCCTCTCCTTATTATTTTACTGCCTTTATTTAATAACACGGTGTGTGTGTGTGTGTGTGTGTGTGTGTGTGTGTGTGTGTGAGAGAGAGAGAGACACGGTGGGTGTGGGCACCGGTGGGCCGGAGGAGCTTTCTGAAAAATGGCTCTCATTGTGCGGGACGTTTCTGTCTCTCCTCCAGCTCCATTCGTCTCACTCTGCGCTCCCGAACTTCCCTTCTTTACGTGGCCCGATGCCCTCAGCTGAACCACAAATCCCAGCTTCCCCAGCGACCGTGCCAAATTACCTGCATAAATCAGAGAGGCTCATGGGAAAAGGCCGCGTGTCACCCCAGCAAATGTATGAAAGCGTGTGACCTCGGTGTACACTCGTTATTCTGTGTTAAACATCCTGAAATGAAATCCTGAGTGGCGTGTGTGTGTGTGTGTGTGTGTGTGTGTGACAATTTTAGGTTTTCCAGTCATAATAGTGTTTAAATCCACTGACTGAGGCAGTATACACACTACACATAGCAAAAGAGATGATCACAACCTCTCTCTCTCTCTCTCTCTCTCTCTCTCTCTCTCTCTCTCTCTCTCTCTCTCTCTCTCTCTCTCTCTCTGTCTCTTTGTTTCTCTCTCTAACTCTGTTTATCTTTTATCTCACACTCACTTTCTCACTCTTTCTCACTATATCTGTATCTGTTTCTCTCACTCTCTCTATCTCTCTCATTCTCTGTCTATTCATCTATCTCTCTGAACATCTCACCTATTTCTATTTCTCCCTCTCTCACTTTCTGTCTATCTGTCTATCTCTTTTTCTCTCTAACTGTTTATCTGTTATCCCTTACCTTCTCACTGTTATCTCACTCTTTCTCTGCCTCTTTCTCGCTCTGTCTCTTTATCAATATATTTCTGTTTATTTCTCTCTCTCTCTCTCTCTCTCTCTCTCTCTCTCTCTCTCTCTCTCTCTCTCTCTCTCTCTCTCTCTCTCTCTCTCTCTCTCTCTCTCTCTCTCTTCCCCCCCTCTCTCACTTTCTCTCTCTCTTATACAATTGTTTAAAAAACACATGAAAACTCAACTAATGTTACTTTTTAATTACTACTTATAAAAATGATAAATGAATAATATTTTGTTATTTATTAATCATTCTGAAAATGTGTGTGTGTGTGTGTGTGTGTGTGGGTATGTGTGTGTGTGTGTGTGTGTGTGTGTGTGTGTGTGTGTGAGAGAGAGAGAGAGAGAGAGGGAGAGAGAGAGAGAGAGAGAGAGAGAGAGAGTGTCATTCTGTACTGTATTTCAATCTGTATTTTGATTGAGAGACAGTCTGATTGGTTAAAGTTGGTCATGTGACATGAATGATTGGGACCTAACTGGGGTTAAACACCTAAATCTCATAACATTTAGGGTCATGACCTGTGATAAGTGTTAACTGGAGTGTGTTGTGTGTAACCCTTTCTGTATTTCCTTCATTATATTTATTTTTATTAATTTAGATTTTCTTGATATAATAATATTAAATGTTTCTTTCTTTCTTGCTTTTCTTCCTCTCATTCTTTTTTCTGTTTTTCCTTTCTTCCTTCAGTGTTAGTGGATTATTAGTACAAGTGAAACACACACACACACACACACACACACACACACACACACACACACACACACACACACACACACACACCCACACACACACACACACACACACACACACACACACACACACACACACACACACACACAGGCCAGTATGACAAGGTGTATGAGATCAATCCTGCACCACTATAGTGTTAGGTGTGTGTGTGTGTGTGTATTTGTGAGACTTGTGCTGTAATGAAGAGACAGTGTAAAGCCCCCGAGGGCCACTCATCCTCTTGTCCCCTCGTCCCCTCCCCTACGGTCCTGTCGCTAAATTAGCTGACTCCCTGACCCGGCCTGTAATTGCATTAGTTTATCAATGTAGCTCACAATTTATTACCCCCGGCAAAACACACACACTGAGCATGTCAGGTCTCACACTGCACAGACTAATTAGAGAAACACAAGTGGCTGAGCAGAGAGCTCTGCGTGTGTGTGTGTGTGTGTGTGTGTGTGTGTGTGTGTGTGTGTGTGTTTGCTCAGCTTACCGTTAGTGAACAAAAACTACAATTTCCAGCAGCGGAATATATATACAGTACTAAAACTATGTGTTATGATCAAACAGAGCACCTGTTTCATGATTTTATACATTTATACAATCGGTACACTCTAATAACAGCTATACAACACTATAACAACCCCATCAATACACCATCACAACACCAAAAACACCATTACAACTCCACAAAAACCCATAGTAACATAGTAATACTAACCCCATTATAACACCAATAACATTATTAACGGCATAATATCTCACTAATACCCCATCATAACACCATCTCTGCACCAATACCTCTATAATATCTCACTAATACCCCATCATAACACCATCTCTGCACCAATAACTCCATAATATCTCACTAATACCCCATCATAACATCGTCACTGAACCAATAACTCCATAATATCTCAGTAATACCCATTATAACAATGTCATTGCACCAATAACTCCATAATATCTCACTATTACCCCATCATAACACCGTCACTGAACCAATAACTCCATAATATCTCAGTAATACCCATTATAACAATGTCATTGCACCAATAACTCCACAATATCTCACTATTACCCCATCATAACACCGTCACTGAACCAATAACTACATCTCACTAATACCCTATCTATACCCTATACCTCATCATAATACCGTCACAACACCGATAACGCCATAACTAAATTATAACCCATCATGACACAATCACAACACCAATAACACTATCACAAAGCAATTATAACTCATTAATACCCCATTATAATACCATTACCCCTCCACAAATACCTACTAGTAACCCCATCATGACAGTTACAACCCTAAAATTCACTAATACCCCATCATTACACCATTACAATGCGATAATAACTCACTTATACCCCAGCATAACGGTGTTACAACACCAATAACACATTACAACTTATAACAACATCACAACACCAATAACACCATCACAAAGCAATTATAACTCATTAATACCCCATTATAATACCATTACCCCTCCACAAATACCCACTAGTAACCCCATCATAGCACCATTACAACACCATAATTCACTAATACCCCCATCATAACACCATTACACCAATAACACTTATACAATGCGATAATAACTAATCAATAGCCCATTATAACACCATCACAACGCTAATAGCACAATTTCAACATCAAAATAATTCACTAGGGTTTGGGTTATACAATGTAATAACCACAGTAACACAATCATAACACTGTAATAACTCCCAATAACACCTTTATAACAACGTAATAACTCCCAATAACACCTATATAACACTGTAATAACTCCCAATAACACCTTTAAAACACTGTAATACCCTATTAACGCCTTTATAACGCTGTAATAACCCCAGAAACACCTTTATAACGCTGTAATAACCCCAGAAACACCTTTATAACGCTGTAATAACCCTATTAACGCCATTATAACTCTGTAATAACCCCAGTAACACCTTTGTAACGCCTTAATAACCCCAGAAACACCTTTATAATGCCTTAATAACTTGAGTTAAACTTTTATAACGCTGTAATAACCCCATTAACACCATTAAAACTCTGTAACAGCGTAATAACCCCAGTAACACCTTTACAACGCCGTAATAACCCCAGTAACACGTTTATAACAATGTAATAACCCTATTAACGCCATTATAACGTCGTAATAACCGCAGTAACACTTTTATAACGCAGTAATAAACCCAATAACACCATTATAACGCTGTAACAACCCCAGCAACACCATCAACGTACTTTTCTTTGTTTTGAAAAGAACAATTCCTGCTTTATTTCCGCAAGCAAGTGTTTCTGTCTCTTTCTTTCGCTCCTTTACTCTTATTGTATTTCCTCTTTTATGAAAAGTCTTGTCCTTGTCCTTCTGCACCAGTCAAGCTTTTTTATTCTTTTGTGTGTGTGTGTGTGTGTGTGTGTGTGTGTGTGTGTGTGTGTGTGTGTGTGTGTGTGTGTGTGGATAATGGCTGTGTGTTTCTGGCCCTATATTACACACACGTCCTCTGATTGCCTCATGGCCATCACCCCTCCATTTTGCATATTTACTGACTATGAATCACATGCTCGGCTCTCCAGCTGTCTCCACACACACACACACACACACACACACACACACACACACACACACACACACACACACACACACACACACACACACATACCTTAAAGCCGTTTAATTAAAGCATGTATTATTAATCGGGCTATATTTGAGTCGTTTTTCTGCTCAGGCTGTGCAGACGAGTGCTACATTAAGGGTAAATTGTTTTGCAGTAATTTCCCCTTAATGTTGCTCTTTGAGTCGCACAGTGTTCCGGAGGAGGTTGGCAGCGATGATGATGATGATGATGATGATGATGACGATGATGTCAATGAGCGCGATGATGATGGAGGAGCAGACGCCGTGTCACTCTTACAGTAAGTCACTGGTGATGTGAGCTAGCGCCGATTCGGCCTTTAATTAGGTCTGTTTTACAAGTCAAATGCGACAGAGTCGAAATATGAGCTTAATAAAAAGTGCCAGCTGAGATGATTCTCTTTTTTTTTTTTCTCTCTCTTTTTCTCCCTCTCTCTGTCTCTACGCTTTTGCGGATATCAGTTTCTCTCTTCAGCTTGCGGGCAGCAATGATTCTCACCCTGCCGTTTGTCACGCTAATATACGACGGGCTACATATTGCAGATATTAGGATCATGAATGTGATGCATGGTCGGGACGTAGAGCATCGCTGCATGAAGTGAAGTGATGAGCAGACTGTCGATCTCGGCTTTGTGCTCCAACATTACAATCAGTGCACGATCGCTACAATCATCATATCACTTCCCAACGTTACACCTTTATTCCATTCGCACCACAGAACCAGTTACTGGACAATTCACTGAAAATATTTCTTCAACCGTCTGGATTTTTCTCTCTTGAATTTAATTAGAAACATTTGTGAATGTCATGTGACCATGAAATCACACAGGACGACTTTCCTGGTGTGGAAAACGTACTATCTGTTTAAAAACACTGGCACTGGAGACTCCTTCCAATTATTGCCATTGCATAAAAAAGAAAATACTATTAAAACTTTATAATAACACAGCATATTATTATTATTATTGAAACAAGTAAGGGAAAAGGGTATTAGTAAAGTCAGGTAGGTGAGGTGAGGAGACCAGAGCTCTATAGCAGGAGATCTTCCACTCCAACTCATGTAAAGCAGACCTTCATGGAGTTTGCTTTGTGCACAGTTTGCGTAGTTGAAGTGAAGGAAAAATGTCACGCCCCTGCATTCAACGACCCTTTACAATTGTGTGTCTCTAAGTTTGGGGAAGAATTGGGTCAAATGTTTAAGAGACAGTTGTGTGTGTGGAGGTATGACACAAGGACAGTTTTGTCCTGTATGTGTTACTTTTCTCTCTTTCTCTCTCTTTCTCTCTCTCTCTGTTTGTCGTTTATCAGGCCTGTAGCAGCTGCATCCGCCATATTGATTCTATGGAGGCAATTTACTGAGAAACGGCCGTAAAGTGTGCGATTTATCGCACCGCCACTTGGCTGTCAGATGATGGGTGTAAAAACGCAGCTGTGAAGAGGACAATGATTCAGGATGCGACGCTGTTCTCGTAAAGAAACGTGGCCTGTTTCAATAAGAGTCCAGTACTGAGGATTATCGAGCACAGGGAAGGTCAGACATTAATAATGTCCCTCAACTTACCTATTGATGTGGATCTGTCCATTTCTAATAATCTTATTGGTCCGTTTGATGTGTTTCACATGACACACACACACACACACACACACACACACACACACACACACACACACACAGCTGAAACATTGTTGAGGAAATTCTGAATATAAGACACAGGATATAAATTGGGAAAAACACACAAATATACCAGGATTACATTTATTTGGCGTATTTGGCGTTCACCCTTATCTAGAGTAACTTACAGCCGAGCATTTAAGGGTTAAGGGCCTTGCTGAAGGGCCAGCAGTGTCAGGATTGTGGTGCAGGGATTTGAACTTATGACCTTCCAATCCAAAATTCAATGCTTTAACCAATCAGCAGCGCCTCAAAAATTGCTTCTGTGTTTAATATCTCAGACAGAAAATGATCTCAGTCCTGCTATATTTCAATCCAAATCCTTTGAAACCTAATGGCACCATTGGCACCACTGCGCTCCTCCACCACATTAGATGTAGAAGGATATACAGGAATGTTTAAACCATTAGGTTTAGGGACGGTTTTTCCTCCCAACCATCATCATTACCATACTGAACTGTACACTACACCACCAGGACACTGCTTTCTCAATAATGCCTTGTAATATTTCTGCATTATTATAACTGTATATAACTGTATATCACAGCATATCCTACACTATCCTGTATATCTGTATACCATCTGTGCATACACTGTGTGTTATCTTGGTAGCGTAAGATACGATCTCATATCTCATATATTGTAAAACATACATCTTATAGTTTCCTACATATATATTGTGCCTTACATCTTGCACATGTTTGAAATGTTTTCATTTTCACTTGTATATCTTCATATTCATCTTTATATTCTTTTATATATTCTCACTGCTCAACAGCTCAGAGCCTTTATAATCATATTTATTTATTTGTATATTGTTGTACGCATATTGACACATTTATTTGCATTTGTTGATTTGCACATTGATTCTATTTGCACTTCTGCTAAAATACATTTCATTGCTGTATGCCTGTATTATGTAATGACAAAGATCCGTCTGTCTGTCTGTCTGTCTGTCTGTCTGTCTGTCTGTCTGTCTGTCTGTCTGTCTGTCTGTCTGTCTGTCTGTCTGTCTGTCTGCCTGCCTGCCTGCCTGTCTGTCTGTCTGTCTGTCTGTCTGTCTGTCTGTCTGTCTGTCTGTCTGTCTGTCTGTCTGTCTGTCTGTCTGTCTATCTGTCTGTCCATTAGGTAATATTTCAAATGACTTCCTAAGTTGTTCTAAAAACAGTAATGTGCCAAGTTTGTGTGACTTTTCCTTATCGTTCTTCTTGCATATCATCATACCGTGACTTCATCATATCGTTATTATGCTTACATACGTATCAAGAACAGTATTGCCTTCAACGATCTTTTTGTTCATTGTGTACTGAGATGCAGCTTAATGGTCTCTTTGTCTTATCTGATCTGATCCGATCCGATCTGATCTGATCTAGGAGACAGGTTTAAGCGAGGCACACATTCTATACAAGTCTGTGCTTTTAAAAATGTGTGGTAACCATTTAAAGAAGAATCACATATGGCTGACAAAATCAGGTCTCACAATCAGGCTTGAAAATGTAGAAAGATGAAGTTATTAAACTTCAAAGTAAAAAAAAAAAAAAAAAGCAGACAGGAAAAACATTTGTCATCCAATCAGAAAAAAGTATACTGGAGTATATATTAGTCTGAGAAATAACATTTGACATTATTATTAGTATTTAATAACCAGTAATAACCGATAAAAACCTGTAATAACGAGCAATAACCAGTAATAACCAGTAATAACCAGTAGAATGACTCGGACTTGTGTGTGTCGAAGAGAAAGAAAGTAAGCGAGTGGGTTTTTGCCCTTGCTCTGCTGAGCGCGTCTCTGTAATGACGAATGATCCGGGTGACTTATGGCCATCGCATTAGCGGAGGTGAGGCTCCGGTAATATCATAAAGCAGTGTTTAAATATTTTAATTTCATTCATCAGGCACCTCGCTGACGCCCGGCTCCTGTTCTGCTCATCGCTCATCAGCTAAACGAGTGCATTATTCATTAGCACTAATTATTTTCCCATAACGCCTGCCCCGATATATTTAACCCTCCTATCATATCGGCCCGTAATGACCCTGTAAAACTGAATTGCTGTGAGAAGAGGAGTCAAGGAGCTCATTTAGAGAACATCAGAGAAAGAGACAGAGAGAGAGAGAAGGGAGGACAGAAGGGGAGAGAGAAAGAGAGAAAAGAAATTTAGGACGAGTCTCTTTTCTAATTTGAGGAAGGACATTTGTTTCTGTCTGCTTTGCCCACCGAGGGAGATTTCCTTCTTTGATAAGTGTGTGTGTGTGTGTGTGTGTGTGTGTGTGTGTGTGTGTGTGTGTGTGTGTGTGTGTGTGTGTGTGTGTGTGTGTGTGCTATGATCTTAACCCAAGCTTCTGATCACAGGAAGGTGTCCAGTCGGGTTCCTTTATTCCAACATGCAGATGTGAGTTCCAGATGTAGCAGGTTTCAGAGATCCAGTTGGTCAAGTGCTTTCTGGCCGACGTGACTGTAATGTTTTGTGGTTTGTATCTGAAATCTGATTTCATGCTTAACATATGTAGATTTTACAGCCCACTGAAACACTGTTTCTCATTCATCGAATAGAAATGTTTATCAGCTCAAACAAACGATTTAAAAA
>NC_139575.1:6009995-6017495 GCF_946808225.1 Silurus aristotelis
ATATATAAAAAGCATACAATATTATAAAAATTCAATAGAAGATCATATGATTTGTATGTGCTTTTTGAGCATTCTAGTCCACATTCAGCACACATTTGTTGTTAGAATAACTTCCACTAGATTAGACTAAATTCAGGTTGTGATGTAGGTGAGGTGAGGAAGCCTGGGGTGCAGCCAGTGTTCACATTTTTTATGATTAATAGGGTTTAGGTCAGAGCTCTATAACAGGAGATCTTCCACTCTAACCCATGGAAAGCATTTCTTCATGGAGCTGATATTGTCATACAGGAACACAGTTGGGCCTCCTAGTTAAAGTGAAGGGTAAATTTCATGCTACGAAATGCATCTAAATATATCGTATGCAATTTTGAGCATTTGTGGTCGCAGTACACATTGCAGTGAGAACAGCCAAAACCCTAGTTGGCCCTTTGTGGAAAAGAATGGACACCCTTGCCCTAGTCTTCTTTCTGCTTCTCCCATTAGGGGTCTCCACAGCAGATCATCCGTCTCCATACCCACTGTCCTCTACAGCTGCCTCTTTCAACCCAACTACCTGCATGACTTCCCTCACCACATCCATAAACCTCCTCCTTGGTCTTCCTCTTTTCCTCCTTCCTGGTCGCTCCATCCTCAGCATTCTTCTACCAATATACCCCATGTCCCTTCTCTGCACATGTCCAAGCCATCTCAATCTACCCAACCTTGTCTTCTACATGCGCTATCCTTCTAATAAACTCATTTCTAATCCTGTCCATCGTCGTCACTCCCAACGAAAACCTCAACATCTTCAGCTCTGCTACCTCCAGCTCCATCTCCTGTCTTTTACTCAATGCCACTGTCTCTAATCCATACAACATCTCAGGTCTCACCACAGTCCTATAAACTTTCCCTTTCACTCTCACAGATACTCTTCTATCACAAATCACTCCTGCTATCACTCTTCTCTACCCACTCCACCCTGCCTGCACTCTTTTCTTCACGTCTCTAACACACTCTCCATTACTGTGCGCTGTTGTGCAAAACAAAAAAGAGGCATCAGAATCCTAATTGTAGCTTTTTTTATTATGAAAGTATAAACATATTTGAAAACCAACTAAGTGTGAGGAGAAGTGAAAAATAATTCTTCAGAATTTCAATCCTACACATAATGCCACCAGAGAAGTGGTAACTCAGCGGTTAAGGCTCTGTGCCACCGATTAGAAGGACGGGGGTTCAAGACACAGTATCGCCAAACTGCATTTTTGGGGCCCTTGAACAAGGCCCTTAACCGTCTGCGCTACAGGGGCACTGTCACATGGCTGACCCTGCGTTCCAACCCCAACTGCCTACATTTCACTTTGCTGTAAAGTACATGTGACAAGTATAAAGCTTTTTTTCCATTCTCTTATACGGCAGTGAGGGATCTTATTGGTCAGGAGTTTATTGGGTGTTGGGAGGAAAAGACTAAACCCAGTGGGTGTAAAAGACAGGACTTATAACTGTATAAGCCCAACATTATAAAACACATTTAGGTTAATATACTGAGCTGAAGGATGAGATGTAGAGGAGACAGCGTGTGGCAGCGCTAAAGGTCAGAAACGTCGCCGCTTCTTTATGACTCTCAGTTAAAGTGGCATGATGGGAAATCGAGTTTGCCCAAAATTGAGTCAATGTTTGCTTTGGCTTTTACTGGCTCATGAATTTGGAGTCGGACAAAACGAAATAGATAAATCCGCTGATGAAGTGATGGATGCTGCGGTACTCTGCAGACGGAGGTTCGCCGCGTGCTTGGCTCGTTAAAACGCCGACCTCGTCACGTAGCGACAATCCAGGTGTGTATACAGGTGTGTATATTTATGTAAATTGGCATTTACTTGCCAGCAATTTTGAATCCGGCGTCAGACCGAGGTTTTATTTTATGTGTAAGTTTTGCTCTGATGCCTATAAACGTCTTGTCTGCGACAGTCATCCGGATGACCGAAGTCTGCAGACAGACTGTGTTCGATTCGGACTCATTTTATGCGGCAGAAAGAACATTTTTTTCGTTCTGCGTAATAAAAAAAAAAAAGGATCCTCGCTTCGTTGTCTCGATATGACTGTGAGATAAATCAAAGTGGAAATATTTCAGTAGGATTTAGCCCAAGGAGAGGTAATTTAAATAATATCCCTCACCGAGCTGCTTCCGAATAAAAATTACGTCTCGGGCAATATTTCATTCGACGTGGAGCGGAGAGAGTGAGAGAAAGAGAGAAAGAGAGAGAGACAGAGGGAAAGAGAGATTTCCTTTCGAAATAACAAAAGCGCAATAACTCACACGGGCAACCTTTCCGTGAACAAGGTTAATTATAGAGATGATGACGAAGACGCAGAAACAGACGTCTCTGACTGCGTGTCGTTATTTAACAGGGATAAGGGCCTATAGAAAACCAAACACACTCGTCTAACTGCGCTGTGTGTGAGACGGGATTCGTTCTGGAATGACCTGACAGGAAGCAGCATGAGGACATCATGGTGACGATGTTAGACATGCATTGAGGGTCAGGCGCTTACTAATATTGAACTCTGTCTTGGAGCTGAATAATTTATACTTAATAGCTATTAAAGCTACATAGCTTGTATAATGATATTAATTATTAGAGGTATGTAACGGTACACAAAACTCACGGGTCGAGACGTACCTCAGTTTTTAAGTCCATTAAATTTTCGGTACGGTTAAGAGGGAAAAAACCCAAAACAAACTATTTATTTTTTTTATTAACGCAGTTTAATATTATTAACGTGTGAACAGTTCAAATTATTTTTAAAACAGTTTTAAACAAAATGTCCGCTTCGTACAATAATATATGAAATAATATTTTATAAAAAAAAATATATATAAAAATACAATAGAATAAATCAAATTAATGCAATACACTTTAATTATATTGATTAAATCACCTACTCCATTAAATTGACACAAATTAAATTAATTGAATAAAGATTTCATAAAATTGTTTATATTTTTAGACCCAATTTGTGTAATACAGATGTGTATATAAATGGGTGTGTTTTACGTGTCATATTAAATTTTCTAAAGATATGTTCTACTACAAATTCCTGAAGCTGTACATAAAACCCTGAAGAATCCACATCGCCAGACTGTCGCAATAACGTCGGTGATGGCGGAAACTAAACAAACTTGCGGTCCTTAATATATTTGTAAGTGAAATACGATTTGAACTATATTCCGCACGTAAACCCCCCAAACCCAACCCCCCCGAACCCCCCACAACACACACACACACACACACACACACACACACACACACACACACACACACACACACACTTCACACACACACACACACACACATTCGGAGACACATTTACACCTGGGGGCAATTCTGAGCAGCTAATCCACCTACTGTCATAATTATAAAAGGTGGGAGGAAACCAGAGAACCTAAAAAAAAAAAACCTCAGGCACATGGAGAACATGTAAAACTCCACTCAATCTATCCAGAGAGCGAACCAGGAATCATGGAGCTGAGAGATGCTACTAAAGAGCTACATACGTTTTCCAGAGCACATTCTTTTTCAAGTGTTGGTGGCTAAATGTGAAGGTGTAGAATGAGAGAACAACAATGAGAAAAGTTGTACTTGCCAAGTATGAAGCGACTACTAGTCAAGTGTCTATTGCACGCTGTCATGTGGGGAAGTGGTTGCTCAGTGGTTAAGGTATTAGACTTTGGATTTGAAGGTCGTGAGTTTAAGTCTCAGCCACAACATGCTGCCACTCTGAATAAGGGCATCTGACAAATGCCCTAAATGTAAATGTGTATGGTGCAGACCCTAACCCTCAACTTGAGACCTCACTGTCAAGCTGTGATTGGTTCCACATGAACATTTTAAAGCTCCACAATGTTACTGAGCAACTCAAGAACTCAAGAGGATGGATTAAGAATGTAATTAAAAGCAACAGGCAGCTACAATGGCACAGGACCACAGTTTGCATTTAATCATCGATCACTGCACACATCAACAACGATGGAACTGTAATGAATGGATAATAAACGGTGCCTCCCTTATGAGGATGGGTTCCCGTTTGAGTCTGGTTCCTCTCAAGGTTTCTTACCATCTCAGGGAGTTTTTTCAAACTCACAATTATACGGAACAAACTTATAGGCACTAAATATATACACTCTTTTATACAACTTCAGAACCACTTTATTTCTATAAAGCTGCTTTGAGTCAATTGAACGTTAAACTGAATTGAATAGTTGCTTAAAGTTACTATGGCAACAGGTAGTACTGTATAGTCTAGCCACTTTACTACATGGTAGTATGTGGGGAGGTGGTAGCTTCATGGTTAAGGTATTAGACTTTGGATCTGGAGGTTGTGTGTTAAAATCCCAGCCACACCAAGCTGCCACTTCCGGGCTCTTGAGCAAGGCCCTTAACCCCATAGCTGCTTAGTTTTATGAATGATATAAATGTATGTTGCTCTGGATCAGGGCTGCTAAATGTCATAAATGTAAATGATACGATAAATACCCATGCAGGTTGTATTTCCATGTCACTCTTAATGCTACATATGACATCCACTTGATCGCCAGATCTTCAGCTGTGAAGACATTTACATTTATGGCATATCCAGAGCGACTAACATTTATAACTCCATACATCTGAGCAGCTATGAGGTTAAGGGCCTTGCTCGGGAACCCAAAAGGGGCATCTTGGTGTGGCTGGGATTTAAACTCATGACCCTTCAGATCTGAAGTCCAATACATTACCCACTAAGCTACCACCTCATACCACCTCTACCACATACTCCTCAAAGTATATACATTCAGTGGGTGTACAAAATTTTGAGTTTACTTTGAACTATTGATTTGTTTCAAACTACTGAGCTATTAGCTGTAATATTAAGGTTGTCCATTTTTACAGCTTTACATAAGGACTGGATTCTGTTTTTTAGATAACTTGTGAAACAGAGGTATCTTCTTTCACATCCTTTCTATTCAGGAGACAGAGGGGTGTGCAAACTTTTGCACCCAATTTGTTACAAGTTGGTCTGGAATGTGACATTTATGAAGTAAGTAGGAGTAGCTGTAGTATGAGGAGCTTGAGAGCGAGGACGTGTGCGGATTTGACACGTTAATACAGTGACTTCACGTCTGCCGAATGAGAAGTGAAAAATTTCCCGAGTTAACAAATCATTTAATGAGCACGAGGTCACATATATTATGTTGTAAAATAAATCTTACCCTCATCTTTTATTCTGTCTGTACGGAGGGCATGAGGAGAGCCAGAGTCTGTCCTGTCAATCACTCACGGCCCAGTCAAACACCTGCGAGACGCAGACAGACACAGACAGCCAGACCGAAGGACACACACACACTCGTGGATACACACACATTACAGTCTCATGAGGGCTTAATTGGCCGGAGGCGGGCTGGAGGCCGAGGCAGAGAGCTGTCACTCCGTGTCACGCTGAACGAAGGCCCGCACTCGTTCTCCGGGCGAAAGACCTTCGCTTTGATGGAGCTGCTGCAGAGGAATAACGACAAGATGGTCTCGTGTTCTTCACTGTGAGTAGCGCAGGAGGCCCAAGTTACACCTGCAAACATGCCGATTATCTGTACACACATTTTCTCTGCCTTCTTCCTCTGCCTTCCTCCTCTACCTCTTTCCTCTGCCTTTTTCCTCTACCGTTTTCACCTGCCTTCTTCCTCTGCCTTTTTCCTCTGTCTTCTTCCTCTTCGCTCTTCATCTGCCATCTTCCTCTGCCTTCTTTCTCTTTCTTCCTCCTCTGCCTCTTTCCTCTGCTTTTTTCCTCTACCGTCTTCGTCTGCTGTCTTCCTCCGCCTGCTTTCTCTTCTGTCTTCCTCTGCCTTCTACCCCTGCTTTTTCCTCTGCCTTCTTTTTCTGCCTTCTTCCTTTTCTGTCTTTCCTTCCTCTGCTGTCTTCCTTTGCCTTCTTTCTCTGCCTTCCTTCTCTGTGTTCTTCCTCTTCCTTCTTCCTCTGCCTTCTTCCTCTGAAATCTTTCTCTGCCTTCTTCCTCTTCTGTCTTTCTCTGCCTTTTTCCTCTGTGTTCTTTCTCTTCTGTTTTTCTCTGCTTTTTTCCTCTGTGTTCTTCCTTTTTTGTCTTTCTCTGCCTTCTTCCTCTGCCTTTTTCCTCTGCCTTCTTCCTCTGTGCTTTTCTCTGCCTTCTTCCTCTTCTGTCTTCCACCACCTTCTTCCTCTGCCTTCTTCCTCTTCTGTGTTCCTCTGCCTTCTTGCTCTGCCTCATCAATGTTCAAGGTGACACTTCCTATACAGTATGTTACTGTTTCATTTTCTTTTCTTTTCTTTTCTTTTCTTTTCTTTTCTTTTCTTTTCTTTTTTTTTCTTTTTTTTTCTGATATTTCTCCTTCCCTACGGAGATATTTCTTCCACTCCCAGGCGGAGTACACCAATGGCTGGTTGGTAAGGGGCAGCCTCCGACCTCCGAGGGTCCGCGAACCCAAGTGGTTTGAGAGCACATCGGAGCTGTGGGCTTACTTCCACACACGCACTCTTTCTCTGAACCAGTAGTCCACCACGGGAATGTTGGAGGGCTTGTCAACAAAGTTCCCCCCCAGCACGCACTAGAATGGGGTTAGGCTGGTAACATCCTGGCGCAGGGAGTTCTGCATGTACTCGCGAGAAAACGGTTTCAGCTCATTTGGTCCTGGTTGCAGTACGACCGGAGGTAGCGTCCGAGCTCCTGTATCTTGCGTTCCATGTGTCCGTTGGTCTGAAAGTGATATCCCGAGGACAGATTGACTGTGACTCCCAAGAGCTGGAAGAACGCCTTCCACACATGGGATGTGAACTGTAACTTTAGGTTACGATAGTCTATGCAAGGCCGAAGAAAGAGGATGGAGCGATGAAGCCTTGCCGGAGGGCCTGCTGAACATAATCCTCCATAGCTGCGTGCTCCAAAATGACAGCGGGTACACCCATCCTTTAGGTAGTTTAGCACCTAGCACTAGGTCTATGGCGCAGTCCCAAGGGCGGTGGGGGGGTCAGGCGGGTCACTGCCTGCTCACTGAATACGTCCGCGAATGATCTGTACTCAGAGGGAATCTCCACCTCCAGGGAGTTTGTAGGGCTCTATACGAGTGTGGCTGGTAGGGGAATTGGGTTAGAGAGTGGATGGGGTAGGTGATGCACACACTGCTCTCTGCACCGGGGGCTCCACTCGAGGATGTCACAGGGGTTTCATTAGCACTTGGATGAGTGTTTTGCCAGCTATGGTCAACCCAGTATGTGGGGAATGGTGTGATAATGTGGTGAGGGCCCCAGTGGCGGTGCAGAAAACCTCCGTGAAGTGGTTAGCGAATTGCGCGTAAGACGTGGTTATGGCGCTATTGGTGCTCCATATCGCGCTCGACCAGGCTAGAACCCCCCCAGTGAGTAAGGAGATGAGAAACGCCACCTTGGATCGATCGGAGGAAAACTTGTGCAGCTGCATTTCAATGTAGAGGTTGACCTGCAGGAGGAAGCCATGGCACTCGCC
>NC_139575.1:6027495-6034995 GCF_946808225.1 Silurus aristotelis
ATGGTATGGTATGGTATCGTGTATATGGTATGGTATGGTATTGTGTATATGATATGGTATGGTATTGTGTATATGGTATGATATGGTATCGTGTATATGGAATGGTATGGTATTGTATCGTGTATATGGTATGGTATTGTATCGTGTATATAGTATCATATTGTATCGTGTATATGGTATGGTATTGTATCGTGTATATAGTATCGTGTATATGGTATGGTATGGTATTGTGTATATGGTATGGTATGGTATTGTGTATATGGTATGGTATGGTATTGTATCGTGTATATGGTATGGTATTGTATCGTGTATATAGTATCGTATTGTATCGTGTATATCGTATGGTATTGTATCGTGTATATAGTATCGTATTGTATCGTGTATATGGTATGGTATTGTATCGTGTATATAGTATCGTGTATATGGTATGGTATGGTATTGTGTATATGGTATGGTATGGTATTGTGTATATGGTATGGTATGGTATTGTGTATATGGTATGGTATGGTATCGTGTATATGGTATGGTATGGTATTGTGTATATGGTATGGTATGGTATTGTGTATATATGGTATGGTATGGTATTGTATCGTGTATATAGAATCGTATTGAATCATGTATATGGTATGGTATTGTATCGTGTATATGGTATGGTATGGTATGGTATCGTGTATATGGTATGGTATGGTATTGTATCGTGTATATGGTATGGTATGGTATTGTGTATATGGTATAGTATGGTATTGTATCGTGTATATGGTATTGTATTGTATCGTGTATATAGTATCGTATTGTATCGTGTATATGGTATGGTATTGTATCGTGTATATAGTATCGTATTGTATCGTGTATATGGTATGGTATTGTATCGTGTATATGGTATGGTATGGTATTGTGTATATGGTATGGTATGGTATGGTATTGTGTATATGGTATGGTATGGTATTGTATCGTGTATATAGAATCGTATTGTATCGTGTAAATGGTATGGTATTGTATCGTGTATATGGTATGGTATGGTATGGTATGGTATTGTGTATATGGTATGGTATGGTATTGTATCATGCATATAGAATCGTATTGTATCGTGTATATGGTATGGTATGGTATGGTATCGTGTATATGGTATGGTATGGTATTGTATCGTGTATATGGTATAGTATGATATTGCATCGTGTATATGGTATGGTATGGTATTGTGTATATGGTATGGTATGGTATTGTGTATATGGTATGGTATGGTATTGAATCGTGTATATGGTATGGTATTATATCGTGTATATAGTATCGTATTGTATCGTGTATATGGTATGGTATTATATCGTGTATATGGTATGGTATGGTATTGAATCGTGTATATAGAATCGTATTGTATCGTGTATATAGTATCGTATTGTATCGTGTATATGGTATGGTATTGTATCCTGTATATAGTATCGTATTGTATCGTGTATATGGTATGGTATTGTATCGTGTATATAGTATCGTATTGTATCGTGTATATGGTATGGTATTGTATCGTGTATATAGTATCGTATTGTATCGTGTATATGGTATGGTATTGTATCGTGTATATGGTATAGTATCGTATCGTATCATATCATAATTTCATGTCGTTTCATATCATATAGTATCTAATCATATTGTATGGTATTATATGCATTAAATTAAATTATATTGTGTATGTGGTATGCTCGATTATATCCTATTATATAATATCATATACTGTATTGTATCATAATTGTATCATATCCTATTTTATATATTGTATTGTATAGTATCATTTGGATTCGTATAATTTCGTATCGTATTGTATTGTATTCTACCGTACCGTTTATGGTATCATATCGTATCGTGTATATGGTATGGTATTGTGTATATGGTATGGTATGGTATTGTATCGTGTATATAGAATCGTATTGTATCGTGTATATGGTATGGTATGGTATGGTATCGTGTATATGGTATGGTATGGTATTGTATCGTGTATATGGTATGGTATGGTATTGTGTATATGGTATGGTATGGTATTGCATCGTGTATATAGTATCGTATTGTATTGTGTATATGGTATGGTATTGTATTCTATCGTGTATATGGTATGGTATTGTATCGTGTATATAGAATCGTATTGTATCGTGTATATGGTATGGTATGGTATGGTATCGTGTATATGGTATGGTATGGTATTGTATCGTGTATATGGTATGGTATGGTATTGTGTATATGGTATGGTATGGTATTGTATCGTGTATATGGTATGGTATTGTATCGTGTATATAGTATCGTATTGTATCGTGTATATGGTATGGTATGGTATCGTGTATATGGTATGGTATGGTATTGTGTATATGGTATGGTATGGTATTGTATCGTGTATATGGTATGGTATGGTATTGTATCGTGTATATAGAATCATATTGTATCGTGTATATGGCATGGTATTGTATCGTGTATATGGTATGGTATGTTATTGTGTATATGGTATGGTATGGTATTGTATCGTGTATATAGAATCGTATTGTATCATGTATATGGTATGGTATTGTATCGTGTATATGGTATGGTATGGTATGGTATCATGTATATGGTATGGTATGGTATTGTGTATATGGTATGGTATGGTATTGTATCGTGTATATGGTATGGTATTGTATCGTGTATATAGTATCGTATTGTATCGTGTATATGGTATGGTATGGTATTGTGTATATGGTATGGTATGGTATTGTGTATATGGTATGGTATTGTATCGTGTATATGGTATGGTATGGTATTGTGTATATGGTATGGTATTGTATCGTGTATATTGTATGGTATGGTATTGTGTATATGGTATGGTATGGTATCGTGTATATGGTATGGTATTGTGTATATGGTATGGTATTGTATCGTGTATATGGTATGGTATGGTATTGTGTATATGGTATGGTATGGTATTGTGTATATGGTATGGTATGGTATCGTGTATATGGTATGGTATGGTATCGTGTATATGGTATGGTATGGTATTGTGTATATGGTATGGTATGGTATTGTATCGTGTATATGGTATGGTATTGTATCGTGTATATAGTATCGAATTGTATCGTGTATATGGTATCGTATTGTATCGTGTATATGGTATCGTATTGTATCGTGTATATGGTATCGTATTGTATGGTGTATATGGTATGGTATTGTATCGTGTATATGGTATGGTATTGTATCGTGTATATGGTATAGTATTGTATGGTGTATATGGTATGGTATTGTATCGTGTATATGGTATGGTATTGTATCGTGTATATGGTATGGTATTGTATCGTGTATATAGTATCGAATTGTATCGTGTATATGGTATCGAATTGTATCCTGTATATGGTATCGTATTGTATCGTGTATATGGTATCGTATTGTATCGTGTATATGGTATGGTATTGTGTATATGGTATGGTATGGTATTGTATCGTGTATATGGTATGGTATTGTGTATATGGTATGGTATGGTATTGTATCGTGTATATGGTATGGTATTGTATCGTGTATATGGTATGGTATGGTATTGTGTATATGGTATGATATGGTATTGTATCGTGTATATGGTATGGTATCATATTGTGTATATGTTATTGTATCTTATTGTGTATATGGTACTGTATCAAATTGTGTATATGGTATTGTGTATATGGTATGGTACTGTGTATATGGTATGGTATCGTGTATATACTATCGTATAGTATCGTGTATATAGTATCGCATCGTATTGTATCGTGTATATGGTATCGTATCATATTGTGTATATGGTATTGTATCTTATTGTGTATATGGTACTGTATCAAACTGTGTATATGGTATTGTGTATATGGTATGGTATTGTGTATATGGTATGGTATTGTGTATATGGTATGGTATGGTATGGTATCATGTATATGGTATCGTATCAAATTGTAATGTGTTGCATGTAGTATTTCAATGTTGAAAAAAGCCAGTAGTATATCATAAGGTAAGGTATTATATTGCACTGTATGGGATCATATAGTATATGGTAACGTATCATACATTGTACAGTATTTCATATATCATGTCATCTCATATCTTGTATC
Source organism: Silurus aristotelis (assembly GCF_946808225.1). Classification (NCBI taxonomy): domain Eukaryota; kingdom Metazoa; phylum Chordata; class Actinopteri; order Siluriformes; family Siluridae; genus Silurus; species Silurus aristotelis. Next base: position 6,031,581 of record NC_139575.1, read on the forward strand.
ATAATATATTGTATCGTATTATATAATGTAGTATTGTATTATTTTATATCAAATCGTATTATATTGTGTCATATGGTGTGGCATTATATCATATCATATCATATATCATATCATATCATATCATATCATATCATATCATATCATATCATATCATATCATTTAATGGTATTGTCAAATACTGCATTATTAATTCGAGGCATCTTATTATTAAATAAATTAAAGTTCTATCATATTGCGTATGAAGTTTACAAATGCTTAATGTATGGAATAATACACATCATGTTGTGCTGATGTAGAAAAATAATCTTTGGAGGTGAGAATGTAATAAATATAGAGTTATTATTTCTCTAAAGTTGAGTGTTTTTTCTGTTTTATGCTTCTCGCAGCAAACAATACCATTTACTTTTCCTTCTGTTTTTAAAAACAGGCTTTTATTTATCCTAATGGTATAGCATGTTTATGTAACACAAATGAGTTATAACTGTTATAACTGCAACACCTTCTATCTCTCACTCACACACACATGCACACACACACACACGCACACACGCACACACACACACACACACACACACACACACACACACACACACACACACACACACACACACACACACACACACACTTTCATAATACAATTTAAACATGTATTTCATATATATTGACTTTGCGAGAGAGTGAAATAGGAAGTAAGGACAGGTTTACTCTGATCTGCTTTGTCTCTGCGTGTCTTCTCCTCAGGCCGAGCGTGATTTACAGCTCAGTGACTCGGACCTTATTAAGCAGTGAATAATTAGCAGGACTGCACTTGGTCAGTGTGTGTGTGTGTGTGTGTGTGTGTGTGTGTGTGTGTGTGTGTGTGTGTGTGTGTGTGTGTGTGTCTGCTTTAACACTCCTGTTTCAGTTAAAGCAGAAAGACGAAAACACACAAAGTAGTGCACATGCTGCTGTCAGTGTGGATATTAAACATAATCGTCTTTAGGAAATTTACAGGATACAAGATTTTCCATGTTGTAGGGATGTCAACGATTCTATCTGTCAATCTGTCAATCTGTCAATCTGTCTATCTATCTATCTATCTATCTATCTATCTATCTATCTATCTATCTATCTATCTATCTATCTATCTATCTATCTATCTATCTATCTATCTATCTATCTATCTATCTATCTATCTATCTATCTATCTATCTATCTATGTCTAAAGTTGCCATGAACAGTTTTACATTCAAATCCCCATCAGGGAACAGTTGATCATTTTAACAATGATGGAACTGTAATAATTGCATGTTTGGTGACACCCAGATGAGGATGGTTCCCTTTTGAGTCTGGTTCCTCTGAAAGTTTTCTCCTTATACCATTTAAGGGAGCTTAACCACTGACTCACTAATTTGGAGTAAAACTTATAAAGGCTGATTTATAAATAATAATAAAAAAAATGATTATTGAGAAGAGCCTGGAGAGGTGGAGATATGCTCTGGAGAGAAGGGGAATGAAAGTCAGTAGGAGTAAGAGAGAGTACATGTGTGTGAGTGAGAGGGAGGGCAGTGAAGTGGTGCGGTTACAGGGAGAAGAGGTGGAGAAGGTGGAGGAGTTCAGGTACCTGGGGTCAACAGTGCAAAGTAATGGAGAGTGTGTTAGAGAAGTGAAGAAAAGAGTGCAGGCAGGGTGGAGTGGGTGGAGAAGAGTGATAGCAGGAGTGATTTGTGATAGAAGAGTATCTGTGAGAGTGAAAGGGAAAGTTTATAGGACTGTGGTGAGACCTGAGATGTTGTATGGATTAGAGACAGTGGTATTGAGTAAAAGACAGGAGGTGGAGCTGGAGGTAGCAGAGCTGAAGATGTTGAGGTTTTCGTTGGGAGTGACGATGATGGACAGGATTAGAAACGAGTTTATTAGGGGGACAACACCTGTAGGACGTTTTGGAGACAAGGTGAGGGAGGTGAGATTGAGATGGTTTGGACATGTGCAGAGGAGGGACATGGGGTATATCAGTAGGAGAATGATGAGGATGAAACCTCAAGGAAGGAGGAAAAGAGGAAGACCAAGAGGAGGTTTATGGATGTGGTGAGGGAAGACATGCAGGTAGATTGTTTGAAAGAGACAGATGTAGAGGACAGGGGGGTATGGAGACGGATGATCCGCTGTGGAGACCCCTAATGGGAGAAGCTGAAAGATGATGATTAAAAAAATATAATATTTTTAAAATGAGAAAATATAAAATATAAAATATGAACTTGCATTAAGCAGTTTCTATAGTACAGAAATCAAATGTTAATGCTAGAAGTGTTCGAAGAGATTTGCTTCCCAGATCACACCACACCACACCACAGCAACAGACCCTAAATGATTTCTAATACCGAGGGTTTTCTGGTATGTTGTGGGAACATTGGACATATTTTGTTTACTGCCTTTTTTTCTTTTTATAGAAAACCCCTAAACTTTCTATAAAAAACAAAACCCATGAAAAACAAAATGCTTTGTTTCAGTTACTGAGGTTGATGTTAGGATTAGATTCAGGTAGCAATAATTAATCAGATAGTTAGTTAATTAGGTGTAGCGATCATTAATTAATTAGGTATGTTATGTGTGTGTGTGTGTGTGTGTGTGTGTGTGTGTGTGTGTGTGTGTGTGTGTGTGTGTGTGTGTGTGTGGTCTGTGTTTGCTATGAGAAGCCCTAACACACTGACACACTAAAATATTAAAAAGCTTTTGTTTTGTCTAGTTAAACATACACTGATATCACACACACACACACACACACACACACACACACACACACACACACACACACACACACACACACACACACACACACACACACACACAGAGGAACCCCAGCTTCCATTATTAATGACAATCGAATGCACGTGCGAAAGGAAACGAGTGAAAGAAGAGGTTAAATCCATACATTACACCTCACACACTTCCTGTACACTGTATGTGGGCAAAAGTTTGTGGACACCCATAAGACAGGAATATGCTTTTTGAACATCCTATTCCACATTGAGTATTAATAACCTCCACTCTTTGGAGAAGATGTTCCACTAGATTTTGGACACAAAGGTGTTAGTAAAGTCAGATACTGATGTAGGTGATGAGGCCTGGGGTGTCGTTCCAATTCATCCCAAAGGGCATCAACAGGGTTGAGGTCAGAATTCTAGGAGATCTTCCACTCCAATTTATGTAAAGCATTTCTTCATGGAGCTGGTTTTGTGCATTGTCATGCTGAGTCAGGTTTGGCTCTCCTAGTTCAAGTGAAGGGAAAACTGAACCCTACTTCATCAGAGGGATCTTATAGGATCGTGTGATTCTTCTGGGAAGATGTTCTGCTAGATTTTGGAGTGTGCTTGTGGAGCTCTGCAGTGCTGCACGCTCTTGGAGTGATGGCGAACAATTAGCTGATAATCAGTGT
>NC_139575.1:6039995-6064995 GCF_946808225.1 Silurus aristotelis
CTTTGCACTGTTGACCCCAGGTACCTGAACTCCTCCACCTTCTCCACCACTTCTCCCTGCAACCGCATCACTCCACTGCCCTCCCTCTCATTCACAAACATGTACTCTGTCTTACTCCTACTGACTTTCATTCCCCTTCTCTCCAGCGCATATCTCCACCTCTCCAGGCTCTTCTCAACCTGCTCTCTACTCTCACCACAAATCACAATATCATCTGCAAACATCATAGTCCAGGGAGACTCCTGTCTGACCTCGTCCGTCAACCTGTCCATCACCACTGCAAACAGGAAAGGGCTCAGGGCCGATCCTTGATGCAGTCCAACCTTCACCCTAAACCAGTCTGTCGTACCGACTGCACACTTTACTGCCGTCACACTGTCCTCATACATGTCCTGCACCACCCTCACATACTTCTCTGACACACCTGACTTCCTCATACAATACCACAACTCCTCTCTCGGCACCCTGTCGTACGCTTTCTCTAAATCCACAAATACACAATGCAGCTCCTTCTGTCCTTCTCTATACTTCTCCATCAACATCCTCAAAGCAAATAAGGCATCTGTGGTGCTCTTCCTCGGCATGAAACCATACTGTTGCTCACAGATGGTCACCTCTTCTCTCAGCCTGGCTTCCACTACTCTTTCCCATAACTTCATGGTGTGACTGATCAACTTAATTCCCCTGTAGTTACTGCAGGTCTGCACATCTCCCTTATGCTTAAAGATCGGTACCAGCACACTCCTTCTCCATTCCTCAGGCATCCTCTCCCCTTCCAGAATCCTGTTAAACAATCTGGTTAAAAACTCCACTGCCATCTCTCCTAAACATCTCCACGCTTCTACCGGTATGTCATCTGGTCCAACCGACTTTCCATTCTTCATCCTCTTAATCGCTGCTCTCACTTCCTCCTTACTAATCCTATCTACATCCTGCTTCACCAACTCCACATCCTCCAACCTTCTCTCTCTCTGATTTTTCTCATTCATCAGCTGCTCAAAATACTCCCTCCATCTTCTCAACACACTCTCCTCACTAGTCAACACATTTCCCTCTCCATCCTTTATTGCTCTAACTTGCAGTACATCCTTCCCAGCTCGGTCCCTCTGCCTGGCCAATCGGTATAAATCCTTTTCTCCTTCCTTAGTGTCCAACCTCTTATACAGTTCCTCATATGCCTTTTCCTTGGCTTTCGCCACATCCCTTTTAACCTGCTGCCGCATCTCCTTGTACTCCTGCCTACTTTTCTCATCACTCTGTCGATCCCACTTCTGTTTTGCCAATCTCTTTCCCCTAATGCTCTCCTGCACTTCCTCATTCCACCACCATGTCTCCTTGTCTTGCTTTCTATTTCCAGATGTCACACCAAGTACTTTTCTAGCTGCCTCCCTCATCACTCCTGCAGTAGTTGCCCAATCATCCGGCACCTCTTCACCACCACCAAGCCCCTGTCTGACCTCTTCCCTGAACCTCACACTACACTCTTCCTCCTTCAGTTTCCACCATCTTATTCTTCTTTCAAACCTTACTTTCCTCCTCTTCTTCTTCGCCTCCAAAACCATCCTACAGACCACCATCCGATGCTGTCTAGCTACACTGTCCCCCGCCAACACCTTACAGTCTCCAATCTCCTTCAGGTTGCATCTCCTACACAGAAGATAATTCACCTGTGTGCACCTTCCTCCACTCTTATACGTCACCCTATGATCCTCCTTCTTGCCTTAAAACCATACCTACCCATCACCTCCTCATCACCTCTGTTCCCTTCACCTACATGCCCATTAAAGTCTGCCCCAATTACCAATCGTTCTTTCCTAGGTACACCATCTACCACTTCATCTAATTCACTCCAGAATCTTTCTTTCTCCTCCATCTCACAGCCAACTTGTGGAGCATAGGCACTGATGACATTTATCATCATCCCTTCAACTTCCACCTTCACGATCATCACCCTATCAGAAACTCTTTTCACCTCCACTACACTCTTACTGTACGCTTCCTTCAGAATCACCCCTACACCATTTCTCTTCCCATCCACACCATGATAAAACAGTTTAAACCCACCTCCAATGTTCCTGGCCTTACTCCCTTTCCACTTGGTCTCCTGAACACACAACACATCTACCTTTCTCCTCTCCATCATATCATCTCTCTCCCTTTACCCGTCATAGTACCAACATTTAAAGTACCAACCCGAACCTCTACTCTCCTACACTGCTCCTTTTCCTGCCGTCTCTGTAGACGCCTTCCTCCTCTCCTTCTCCTCCTTCGGCCAGCAGTAGCCCAATTTCCACCGGTACCCTGTCGGCTAACGATACCTGTGGCGGTCGTTGTTAACCCGGGCCTCGACCGATCCGGTATGAAATTCTCATTTGTGATCCGCATATTTGATTTGGCACATGTTTTACGCTGGATGCCCTTCCTAACGCAACCCTCCCCATTTACCCGGGCTTGGGACCGGCACTAAGAGTACACTGGCTTGTGCCCCCCTAATGGCTGGGTTTGTTGCATGCACGATAAATATCAACTAATAATAATAAAAATAGTAATTATACACCAACATCAACAGTATAATCTCCTCCACTCTCTTCAATGTTCTCTGTGAAAACCCAAATCAGACAAAGGGGTCAAAGGTTGTGGATTGTACCATTATCTGATCAATAGAGGGTGGGGGGGTAATAGCATGACCCCTTCCCATCCTTCAGGGGGCTAAAATACCACCCCCCATCCAATCAATTAGCTGCTAAGTACAGGGGATCTGTCCTCTGCAGCCTGACTGCACTGTAACGCAATCTGTCCTCTGCCCCTCTGCCCAGAGAAATGGATCCTCCCATAGTAACTGCACAGATAACAGGCTAAATAAGGAGCACTTACATCACCATCGACTGGCCAAACACACACACACGCACACACACACACACACACACACACACACACACACACACACACACACACACACACACACACACATAGGGCATAAGACAAAAAGTCGGCTACTAAACCATGATTCAACTCATCGAACGTGTTAAATAAACTCGGCCAATGTATTTTATAGTACAGCAATTTTGAATTCTTGAATCTGAAAAGCCGAATGTGTTAATATATTAAAACATAATGTGTTCATGTATTAATGCTGTATTCATATATTTTCTGAAGAATGTATTTTAATAGATTTCTAAGCACTTTTGGTAGTCATATGTAAATATTTTGCCATATTTGCATAAGGTATTACCATAATAATAATAATAATAATAATAATAATAATAATAATAATATAAATTGTCTTTATTTCACTGTAATTCCAGGTATACATCTATATCTCTACTGTACTGTGCGAGGATGTGTTTTTACCGAAAGAAATAATAACATTTAGCATAGTAACGTTGAATTTCCTTCATTTATATTAACAGTTATGGCATGTGGCAGACGTCCTTATCCAGAGAAACTCACAATTATCTCATTCATACATCCGAGCAGCGATGGATTTAAGGGCCTGGCTTAGGGGCCCAGGATTGATAGCTTGCTGTGGCTGGGATTTGACCTCATGAACTTCAGATCCAAGGTCTACTTTATAAATACACACACTATTTGGACAATAAGTGTGTGAGCACTTATGCGCTTTTTTAACATCCCATTCTGCATTTACTTCCCACTTCTTGTTATAATAACCTCCACGCTTCATGGAAGATGTTCCACTAGTTTTCCTAAAGATTTCTGCTCATTCAAATACAAGAATGTCAGTAAAGCGATGTAGGTGAGAAGGTGAGGTGAGGAGGCCCAATAGGGTTGAGGTCAGAGATGTATATAGCAGAAGATCTTCCACTCCAACCCATGTAAAGCATATTTCTATGGAGCTGGCTTTGTGCACAGGGGCATCGTCATGCTGGAGCAGGTTTGGGTCAAGTTCTGCAGTGCTGAACACTATAACCATAAGACAACTGTGTATAATTATGTGCTGTGAACAAAAGATTTCAAAGTCCTATTACCCAAACTAAAAGACCAATGTACCATCTAATGCATGTATAATCCTTGCTAGGACGTGTGGAAAAAATTATTTGATTGAAAATGGCATGAAAGTTAAATAATTAAAGATATAACTATAACTATAAAATCACCCTCTCAATACAACCCCACCAAAATCCTCCCCTTCACTACAACCCCACTGCTCAGTACAACCCCACCACTCACTACAACCCCACCCCTCAACCTCATCCTACCCCTCACTATAACCACCTCTCAGTACAACCCCCACCACTCACTACAACCCCACCACTCACCATAATCCTACCCCTCACTATAACCCCACCTCTCAGTACAACCTCACCTCTCAGTACAACCTTACCGCTCAGTACCCCACCCCTCACTACAACCCCACCCCTCACCATAATCCTACCCCTCACTACAACCCCACCCCTCAACCTCATCCTACCCCTCACTATAACCACCTCTCAGTACAACCCCACCACTCAATACAACCCCACCCCTTACCATAATACTACCCCTCACTACAGCCCCAAACCTCACCATAATCCTACCCCTCAATATAACCACTTTCAGTACAACCCCACCACTCACCATAATCCTCGCCCTCACTACAATTCCACCCTTCACCATAATCCCTTCTTTCATCCCAACCCAACTCCTAAAAACAACCCTGCCCCTCACAATAACCCCACCCTTAACCATAATCCTACCCCTCGCATTAACTCCACCACTCACCACAACCCCATCCCTTACAAGCACACCCTTAAAAATAGCCTTATGCCAGAGTAAAAAAGAAAGTAATTAAAGAAAGCTCTGCTTGGTGAACTGTTGCATGTCTCGCTTTTTTTCCAGCGCAGAACCAGTGGGATTTGTGACAGCGTCATTTACGTTGTTGTGGTTAAGAAAAAGGCACCACTTTGACCCGAAGTGAAGAGCAGAGTTTAAGAAAGTGCTGTAGCTGAGAGGCGAGTCCCACAGTGATGGCTGCTGGCAACGTAGTAATCAGATTTAAGGCACAGTGGAGGAGTATAACAGCACAGATTAATAGACGGCTATTGGAGTCACAGTCTAACACACACTAATCTAATTTACTAGCAAAACGATGAAGGATGGCAAACAGTTGAAATGCTCATCCTCCTTATTTAATACAATACAACACATTGTAATTGTAAAATTAGGAAGCCTGGGGTTCAGTCTGTTCCAATTCATCTGAACAAGGTTCAGTAGAGTTGAGGTAAGAGCTCTATAGCAGGCCACTCAAGATCTTTTACTCCCACCCATGGACCCATATCTTCATGGAGCTTGCTTTGCACAGGGCATTGCAACTCTGGAACAGATTTGGGTCTTCTAGTTCAAGTGAAGAAAAATTTGAATCCTATGACATCCATACACACCCTATACAACTGTGTGCTTTTAGCTTGCTTCTTCCACAGATGCTCTATACAATTGTCTCCACATTTTGGAAAAGTCTGGTGTCCCCATATCTTTGTCTATATAATTTATGTATCCTGTATCTCACTATGAGGTGGTATCAAAAAGTTCAGAGACTAGTCTTGTAACAAGCCAACAGATGGCAGCACAAGGCTGCACACACAGTCACAGGGAGCACCGACCTTCGTAAGTCAGTTTGCTAAAAGACATTTTCTTGGGTACATCTGGAGCTGTGCAACTAGTGCTATTGTGTCCACTTGCTTTACGCCTGCTATTCTGACCACGTATACACCCTGTCATCAAGCTCTCCTCACACGTAAGCTTCTCGCCGGAAAAACAACATGATCTCTCTTTCGCATCCACCCTTTTTAAAAGATATGGGCCCTGCGGACTCCGCCCTTCTCCCGAATATAAAGATCCAGCTAAAAGGTCGCTGTTTAGAAGCCATTGTGGAGATCCAGCACAAATCGCAGAAGGTACTTGACGCATTTTGAAAAGAAGACTTCCACGACAAATTCCAGAAGTGGCAGAGAAGTTTAGATTGCTGTATTGCTGTTCAAGAGAACTATTTTGAAGGTGATTGTGTGTAAACATAGATGAATAGTACTTTCATGTTAACAGGTTGGTCATTGAACTGCCTCATTTACATTATTATATATATATATATATATATATATATATATATATATATATATATATATATATATATATATATATATATATATATATATATATATTTTTTTTTTTATTTTTTTTTTTTTATTGATTTTCACATTTTTATTAAACCAGCACATCTTGATAAATTCCTTGTACATGTAACCCATGATACAGCTGTACAGAAGCTCAGATTTAGATATGAATTTGTCCATAATTAGCAAACCGGAGGCTGCAGTGGTGAAGTAAAACCCCCTGAAACGCAACAAGATTTAGGTATTTAACCTTAGTTAGGTTCCTCTTAGCCTGTCACATGACCACCTTTAACCAACCAGTGCAAATTATAATGGTCACACTTACCATTGTGAACCCAATTCCAAATGACATTTCTTTTTAAATGACTGAATGTCATTCTTTTAGAATGAATAAAAGTATACCTGACAAAAATGTGGTTAAATTTAATGCCAATTTCGATCAATGCTGAGTTTAAGTAGTTTGCTAGCTAATTGTAGCTCATTATATGTGTTAGTCCATTAATTTTATATCATCAAATATAAACAACTCTGTAATTCCGGGGTTATGAAGTAAACCTGATATGACACGGCGTCAACATCAACAGCGTCTCTCGTATCTTTACGTTTACGAGTCCTGACAGTCGAGCGTCTGGATGAGGTTAACTCGAGCACTTTAGCGAGGCAGAACGAAATGGGACGGAGAAATATTTTATAGTTCAGAGAGTCAACACAGGAATCAGAAAGTTTGCAATGGCAGAAGCCTGAGGTCTGCGTCCTGCTTAATTTAACACGAGCAGCTGTGAGGCAACGCCCACCTGCTTTCAAAGTCATTCCAAGCTCAATCAAGTCACTTATAATTAGAAGACAAACTTTCTGAACTAATGACCTTTTCTTTGTGTGGTAGATTTATGTGAACTGCTTTTCAAGTCCAGCGGTGGACAGTAACAAAGTAAATGTAAATATTTTTCATTTTTGACAAAACTGATGATAGTACCATTATAACAATAATGCATCATAATACGTTTGAAACTTAAGTACATTTGAAGGCAAATACTTTTGTTCTTTTAGTCAACTCGAAGATTAAAGAAACACTTTTCATTTTACTGGAGTCACATTTGACCTAGTGTATCTCTACTTTTACTCAAGTACATAGTTTGTGTACTTTGTGCACCACTGTTCGATCCTAGATATTGTTGCTGGTGGTCAGTGCTGATGTACACTATATTGCCAAAAGTATTGGGACACCTGAACTTTCCTAATATATGTGATTCTTTTCCAAACTGTTACCACAAAACTGGAGGCACTCAATTGTGCTTTAATAACATTTTGCATTCACTTGAACTTGGAAACCCAAGCCTGTTCCAGCATGGCGATGCCCCTGTGCACAAAGGGAGCTCCTTGAAGATCTTGTTTACATGCTTTGGAGAGGAAGATCTTGAGTGGCCAGCTATAGAGCTCTGTTCTCATCCCCACTGAAAACTTTTGGGATGAATGTGAATGCTGATTGTACCCCAGGCCTCCTCACCCTACATCAGTACCTGCCTTTCATAATACCCTTGTGGCTGATGAACACAATATACAAAAGCACACTCCAAAATCTAGTGAAACATTTTCCCAGAACAGTGGAGTGAATTATTAGAGCAAATTGGGACTAAATGTGAAAGGCGATGTTCAAAAATCACCCAATATTATATAGTATTGGTGACCCAATATTTTTTGGAAATATAGTGTATGCTTATGGAAACCTCATATTCACAAATCATCAAACTGTACTTATATTTCTTGTAAGCATTTTATTAACTTACACAGCATCAATAATGTGCTATAAGCAATTCATATACAGTGGAAAGAAAAAGTATGTGAACCTTCTGGAATTTCTGCATAAATCTGTCATAAATTGTGATCTGATCTTCATCTAAGTCAAGTATTGACAAATATAATGTTCCTAAATAACACCAAAAAACTACTGATCTTTCATGTCTTTATGAAACACACTCATTCAACATCCAAATTGGTTGTGGAAAAAAGTAAGTAAACCCTTGTAGTGAACCCTTTTACAAACCTTTTTACATACTTTTTCCACTAGCACTATAAGGTTATTATGGTTGCTCTCAATAAAGACATGAAAAAAAAATTTTTGTGTTATTATTTAGGCACATTACATTGGTCAATACTTTTGACTTAGTTGAAGCTCAGATCACAATTTATGACAGATTTTTGCAGAAAACAATGAAATTCCACAAGGAGCACATACATTTTCTTGCCACTGTAGGTACTAAAAAATGACCTGCACCCCACAAAGCACCTCTACACTTTATGTGCAATATTCACAGGTTATAAAATTATTTTATTAGATGCTTTTTATTTGAAAGAAAATTTTATTTGAAAACATCAAAAGAAATGTACATGGGTGTTTCTTTTTTTTTTTTTTTACCTCATTGGAGAATCCTAGTCAAGGTTTATATTAGAAGTGATCCATCCAGTGCTATCAAAATGTTTTATCACTTTTACCAGTTCTACACATTTCTCCTGGACAGTAACATGTGTAACTCCTTACACGGCCACTAATAATGTCTAGCACCTGATATTGATCGACTTAGCGTCCTCCTCTGTGTGCTCAATAAGGCCACACGTTACCTTTGTGCTACAGTAAACATGAATGCGCTAATCCTAATCTGTGTAAGTGTCTGTGTGTGTGTGTGTGTGTGTGTGTGTGTGTGTGTGTGTGTGTGTGTGTGTGTTGATTTTGGTCTCGGCTTCCCCTTGAGACTGATAATTGGTGTAATAGAGAGAATTAGATTGGCTGTGATGTGCCTTTAGAGACCAGATCACCTCATTTTAAACCCCTTCTCCTCGCTGACCTTTTGACCTGCGATAATAAAGGCAGCCGTAAATCATTAGGCGCAAAGTAAAGCATCAGACAAAATCAACTGTCCTGCTGGTGTGCGCCAATAATCAGGGACATGACGTACTGTATGCAATTGTAAAACAGATGTCATCGATGCTCTGTTATGTGTTCTGTGGCGGACCAGAATTCCTACATGGACAGGCGTCACTTAGACTGAGAATTATGCTGCATTTAAGTGGAATCGGAAAACCGAACACAAACAATTCTATCTATCAAAATCTATTTCGTAAATCGGGGGGAGTTGGAGTTCATAGCAGCCATGTTTGAAATTCACAGTGTCTGTCAGAGAAATGAAGTTCGAACTGAAAGACCGGACAAAGTGACCTTCAAGCCTTATGGTGTGAACTTCTTGCAGTGGGGAATCACTTCAGAATCTTATTCCAACAGCAAATTTATACATTTGTCACTACCGGTTTATCCCTAATAGTATAAGTAAGTGTGGCTAAATGAAGTTATTGCACAATATGGACAATCTGTGGTCAAACTGAGCAATCCAGTTGTCCTTTCACTCAGTCATACACTATACGGAAAAAGTTTGGGGACACCTGACCCTCAGATTTGTATATGGGTTTTTAACATCTCATTCCATATGTAGTCCCCATTTTCTGTTATAACAATCTCAACTCTTTAGTGAAGATGTTCCACTAGATTTGGGATTTGTCCTCATTCAGCCATAAGGGTGTCAGTAAAGTCAGGTGCTAATGTGGGTGAAGTGAGGAAGCCTGGGGTGCAGTCATTGTTCACATTCATCCCAAAAGTGATCAATAGGTTTGTGGTACTTCATGGCAGGAGAACTTCCACTCCAAACCATGTAAAGCATATCTTCATGCAGCTGGCTTTGTGCACGGGGGCATTATCATGCTGGTACAGGTTTGAGTTTTTTAGTGTAAGTACAAGGAAAATTTAATGTTACCACATTCAAAGACATTCTATACAATTATACAGCATGTAAATATAAATATGTGCCGTCATGTCCTTCATCCAGTAATAAAACTTAGTTTTTGAACAAAGGAGCAGTTTATGGTGCTCCCAAAAGCACCCAAACAGCTGGTTAGTGACCTGCCAGCTGGCCATCATTTTTACACAGCCCTCACTGGAGACAGATCGGGTCCAATCACTGGCTCATCTGCAAGAGCAATATTTATTAATAGTTTGTGGTGTCAATACATTTGACAGAAAATTGGCTTTGAGATGTGGACAGACATGATTTCTCACCTGGCTGGAGCTAACAAAAGAAACACCTCAAATGGAAAATTGCTTAGCAAAGTATTTAGGACAGTAATTTTATTATTTTAATACTATTTTTAGTCTGAAAATAATTCACTAATTAAAATGAAATGAAAACAAAAAACTAAAGAAATTTGATTATATTTTTATAGCACTTTTAACAATAGAGGTTGCCACAATGCAGCTTTACAGAATAGGTTGTAGTGATGAAATAAAAATAACTTTAAAAAGAATGATGATATACAGAAAAAACCTTGAGAGGGTCCAGACTCAAAAGGGGAACGCTGGATAGATCCCCTTTTTTAATTATTAATTTTTTTTTATTTGTTATTTTATGGAATAAACATCTCACCCCACATTGTATGTGTGTATGGTTACTGTATGGGGTTGTGTATATGATGTCAAATTTGGACTTAACATTTAAATCATTGTCTGACCACTGTTTTACATAGAGAAGGAAAGTTATCCAAAAAAACTTTGATTTAATCACCTATTCTCATAGCAAACCACCAAACTGCTTTATCTTGGCGCCTCATGGTACACTTTTACTTCATCTCCAGCTGATTCAAACTATAAAACAATTTTGGCTGTGCAAAAATATATTTAATAATGAGCTGAGCTCTGCCCTTTATTCCACAAACATCTCATGTTCTTAGTCATTAGCTCCTGCAGGCATCTATTCTATATTTACATGCAGTAGAGCCACTCAATAGGCCCAAGTAGACGAACTTTCTGTTCCTGCTGCAGCATTGCAGGAAATGAGTTTACCATAAGGACTACAGCACTACGGGGAGGTCACAAAAAACAAGCAGTATTTCTATAGCTTTCAGGGTTCGATTCTATTGACATTGTTCTGCAGTTAGGGCAAGGCTTTGTTAGTGCCTGTCGAAGATGTTCCACCCCTAAATAATTTGGGTATTGATCATGTCCATCATCTAACTCTATTGAGAGATGGTAGAACAAACGACCTGTAATTCTGCCCTGAAATACAAGAGGTTAAGGTTTACAAGTTTTTTTTGGAGGCTGTAATATGAGTAATTGTTAATCCAGTACGCAGCGGCAGGAGTCCTTACTAGATCTCAAAAATATGAACACATTAACCCTGTATTAATCAGTCTACACTGGCATTGATTATAAAATACTACTACTGACATATAAAGCACTTAACAGTCTCACACCACAGTATCTGAGTGAACTTCTTCACCATTATGATCCCCCACACCTACTTTGATCAAAAGGTGCAGTCTATTTGTTGGTACCCTCAAATAAGAGCAGATCTTTCTCTTACAAAACACCACAGTTATGGAGCAGCCTTTCAGTTAGTGTTCAGGACTAAAACACAGTCTCAGTGTTAAAGTAGAGGCTGAAAACATATTTATTTAATTAAGTCTTTGATCTACAGGCTTTTCTTAGGTAAAGGGGCAGATCTGGATGCGTTTATAGATATAAAGTAAACTGGGATATTTGTATGCTGTCGTTCCCTCACTCTCACACATTCACTCAGGTTTGTTGACGGTGGTGTGGTTGGTCGTTTCTTATCCCAGAGATCCCTCATGTCTGTGTTACCTTCTGGTTCTCCCTTTTATTTATGCTGCCATAACTGCACAGTGTCCTTAACAAATGCACAGTGTACTTAACTTTTATACGACAATAAGGATGTTCATAATCCATATCTTTTTTCCCTGTCAATGTCACTGTCACTCTCTCTCTCTCTCTCTCTCTCTCTCTCTCTCTCTCTCTCTCTCTCTTGTTAAACATTCTCCTGAGGTACCAGAATTCTGGAAGGCTCGTCCTGGCCTGCCTCTGGATGATGTTTCTTTTGACTGGAGGCCACTCTGTGCAGCTGGGGATGGTTTCTCATCAACGCTCTGGGGATCCATGAAATTACACAGTATTAACAGAAGCTTTGAGGATGGATTTGGCCTGTAGTTAATGTCAACCTACACTAAATCAGGACTACAGTTTGCTTCTGATCTCCATCACTGCACCTCAACATCGTTTATCTGTAATAAATGGGCATTCAGTGCAACCCAGATAAGGACGGGTTCCCTCTTGAGTTTGGTTCCTCATAAGGTTTATTTCTTATGCCATCTGAGGGAATGTTTCCTTGCCACAGTCGCCCCCGGCTCGCTCATAAGGGACAAACTTACACCTATAAAAAACTATATATATCTTGTTCCTACTTTATCACAGTATTATCTGTGTAAAGCTGCTTTATTGCAATGTCCATTTTTTAAAACCACTACACAAATAAAAATGAATTGAATCGAATTATTCTGCATCCGTAGCCATTACGTGATTACAAGTTGGTGCACAGCAACAAAGAGTTATAGACAAAATGTTTGTTTGAGGCTAAACAGTAACACAGAAGCCATATACTAGAACTGCCAGTGTAGATTTAACCAAATCTAAGGTCAAATTTGAACCAAATTTGACCTTTCATAGGCCACCTGTGTGGTGTAAGGCAGGTAACAGCAAAAGTAAATATTTCACATTTTTTGAATAATACAGCCCCTAGACATAACAAACTAGGGCAAATTTTCTTAAATACACCCGATAACGTAAAAAAAAGCTCTGGACCTGCCCTATTCCAAAAGCTTACCGTTTTGTTCGTTCCATCAGATGTCCACGTCTGCTGTTTGCTTCTAATACAAAGCCAATGCATTTGCAGAACTGACTCAGCACTTAGTGTTCTCGACTAATCATACGAAAGTTGTGAGCTCAAAGCCCATGCTGAGTCCTTAAGAAAAGGCCCTGAAGTCCCATTTGCTCAGCTTAATTGTAATTAAAATGACACAATTAAAAGAGAATGTCTGGATAAGAACCTATGAAATCAGTATAACTGGCAAAAAGGAAAATCGTGTAACTTTAAAATACAGAATGGTTTGGATAAATGTAAAGCAGGTCGGTAACATTTCAGGCAGAAAGTTATTTACTAGACAGACAGACAGACAGACAGACAGACAGACAGACAGACAGACAGACAAACAGACAGACAGACAGACAGATAGAGACTGAGGCATGGTAGCAGCTTAGCATCTTAATAAAAAGAAATTAAAAACTGATGAATAAAAAGGCTATGGGCAAGTGAATATGTGCAAACACTGATGTAGGTGAGGTGAGGTGAGGAGGCCTGGGGTTCAACCAGTGTTTCAATTCAACCCAATGGTGTTCAATAGGGTTGAGGTTCAAACACAACCATGTAAAACTCATCTTAATGGAGTTTGCTTTTTGCACAGGGGTATTGTGATGCTGGGACTGGTTTGGGTCTTCTAGTTCAAGTGAAGGGAAAATTTCACACTACAGCATATCGTTGGGTGATGCTGTATATGCTCTGTAAATTTTATATATATGTCTAAACATAAATCAGGAAACTACATTTCTATACAGTTATATAGAAATTATAGAGAATATATACTGGTATATCTATAATGTAATATACCTGTACATGTAGGACAAATATTGTAATGACAAATAAAGTAAGAGTAAGAATTAAAAGTTGGTTCACTACGTCTGAGGAAGCTCATGTTAAAATATAAACGTCTACACGGAGTGACTCAGCTACAAACTCGAAAAGAAAACAACTTGTCACTTCGGTAAAAAGGAAAAAAAGTTAAAAACACCACCATCGTGAAAATGATTTTAAAAAATGCAGTTGAATTCAAAGCATTGAAGTAAACACAAGCGCATGTATTATATATGTGTAGTTTTGTATAATGTGCTTGTGTTGGGAATCAGACAAGTTTTCCTCTGCAGTCATTAACAGCACAAGGTCAGAGCGCACGTGCAGACACACACACACACACACACACACACACACACACACACACACACACACACACACACACACACACGCTGCCCTTGCCACACAGATACACATCTTTGAGAAGCCGCACTCAATCAATAACAGGAAACAGAGATGCTTCCTTACAATGGATGCTTTTAAGACAGACTCAGGGCAGAAAAAAATAAAAAATACAAACCAAACAAAAAATAAATCTAATATAAAAATAAGTATTTTAGTCTAAGGATTGGTTTTGCAATAGAGAATAGGATTCCCTGTTTTCTGAATGTAAGGTAATGGTATGTTTTCAGTGTAAAACACAGTGATTGTGGAGATTCGACGAGAATAATGTTAATAAATAAAATAATTTCATAAATAAATGACTATGATCTCATCCTCCGCTACGATTATTGGAAGGCGTGGCCTAGAGGAGGGCACACAGGAACAGAGTGATACCAAACTGTCCTAAGAAAAGACAAGCAAAAAATAAATGATTTATCCTGAGACATGTAGTTGATGTTAATAGATTACAGTAAGTCCTGCTGTTATGTTGAACCACATCTGCAAGCCTGCATGACATCACTGAAGACCTCAGTGTGGTTTGAAGAAGATTTTTACAGGAAATAATTTTTTTTTTCAGATCGAGACATGACTCAGTTGATGGACTACCAGTAAATGCAGTAAATCAGTCATTTCATTGTTTACCAAAATCGTTCCATTTAACATACACTGAGCTGTGCTGTTAGAGGAAATGATCAAACCATAGTTTATCTATTATAACATTTATTATGTTCAGGCATCACAATGTGCACAAAGACAGCTCCATGAAGATATGCTTTACATGGGTTGGAGTGAAAGATCTTCTGTTAGAGCTCTGACCTCAAACCTATTAAACACATGAATGTGAACACTGACTGCACCCCAGGCCTCCTCACCTCACCTACATCAGTACCTGACAGTACAAATGCCCAGGTAGCTGAATGAACATGAAACTCTATAATATATATATTTAAATTTTTGTAATTTATAAGGGCTGTCAAAATCAACTCGTTAACGCAAATTCATTGTAACGGCACTCATTTTCTTAATTAATAATTATAATTATTTCTGTTTTACCATTTTTATTAGAAATGTAAATAAATATAAATAATATATATAAGAGGCGAAATTTAAACCTTCAACGCAACACATTTATTCACGACACCCATTCTTTACTCATATATATATATATATATATATATATATATATATATATATATATATATATATATATATATATATATATACAGTGAGGAAAATAAGTATTTGAACACGCTGCTATTTTGCAAGTTCTCCCACTTAGAAATCATGGAGGGGTCTGAAATTGTCATCGTAGGTGCATGTCCACTGTGAGAGACATAATCTAAAAAAAAAAATCCAGAAATCACAATATATGATTTTTAAACTATTTATTTGTATGATACAGCTGAAAATAAGTATTTGAACACCTGTCTATCAGCTAGAATTCTGACCCTCAAAGACCTGTTAGTCTGCCTTTAAAATGTCCACCTCCACTACATTTATTATACTAAATTAGATGCACCTGTTTGAGGTCGTTAGCTGCATAAAAACACCTGTCCACCCCATACAATCAGTAAGAATCTAACTACTAACATGGCCAAGACCAAAGAGCTGTCCAAAGACACTAGAGACGAAATTGTACACCTCCACAAGGCTGGAAAGGGCTACGGGGAAATTGCCAAGCAGCTTGGTGAAAAAAGGTCCACTTTTGGAGCAATCATTAGAAAATGGAAGAAGCTAAACATGACTGTCAATCTCCCTCGGACCGGGGCTCCGTGCAAGATCTCACCTCGTGGGGTCTCAGTGATCCTAAGGAAGGTGAGAAATCAGCCCAGAACTACACTGGAGGAGCTGGTCAATGACCTGAAAAGTGCTGGGACCACCGTTTCCAAGGTTACTGTTGGTAATACAATAAGACGTCATGGTTTGAAATCATGCAGGGCACGGAAGGTTCCCCTGCTTAAACCAGCACATGTCAGGCACGTCTTAAGTTTGCCAATGACTATTTGGATGATCCAGAGGAGTCATGGGAGAAAGTCATGTGGTCAGATGAGACCAAAATAGAACTTTTGGGTCATAATTCCACTAAACGTGTTTGGAGGAAGAAGAATGATGAGTACCATCCCAAGAACACCATCCCTACTGTGAAGCATGGGGGTGGTAGCATCATGCTTTGGGGGTGTTTTTCTGCACATGGGACAGGGTGACTGCACTGTATTAAGGAGAGGATGACCGGGCTCCTGTACCAAATATTGACTTTCTCAGGTGTTCAAATACTTATTTGCAGCTGTATCATACAAATAAATAGTTTAAAAATCATACATTGTGTTTTCTGGATTTTTTTTTTTAGATTATGTCTCTCACAGTGGACATGCACCTACGATGACAATTTCAGACCCCTCCATGATTTCTAAGTGGGAGAACTTGCAAAATAGCAGGGTGTTCAAATAATTATTTTCCTCACTGTATATATATATATATATATATATATATATATATATATATATATATATATATATATATATATATATATATATATATATAAAATCGTAAAAAATTTGTTTTACTGACTCCCCAAGTCTCAGATCGAGCAACAAAACCCACCATGATGCGCACATCCGTCAATTAAAACCGTCCTTGTGGAAACATGGCAAAAGTTTCGTTTGGTGTCCTGATGATTTCTGTAATTCAAAACACCGTAAATACTTTAAAACATTTACAAGAATATTTTGTCTTCATGCTCTATGTTGTATGGTTTCACTAATGATAAACATACATTTGCAGAAAGCATCCAGAATTATCCATTGTCTGTTTGATTGGAGTATTAAAAACTTGAAAAGTATTAATTTAAGGTACATTTAGAACAAAAACAAATGTGCGATCAAGTCGCGATTAATTACGAGTCAACTCATGAAAATCATGCAGTTAATCACAATTAAATATTTTATTCGATTGACAGCCCTAATATATATATATATATGTGGACCCAATGTGGAATGGGATCATCAAAAACACACATGTATCTTGTGATCAGGTTTCAGTTGACCTGTTTGCATTCAACACTCCTATAATGTCCAAAGAAAGCTATCATATAACAATAAGTGTCTTCACATCACGCTGACCTTTTAAATAAAATCCTTTGTGAGTACAGAGATATTCATTCTGTTACAGTTACATTCAATCTAAAAGGTAAAGAGTTGAAAGAGATCCATAGTCAGTACTTAATCATAGTTCTGATTGAAATTCGAATAATTTTAATGATTTTAATTGTGTTTGTTCCAATGTTATTTTTTCTGTATCGATACACAGGGACTTTGTGTTGGAGGCTACCAACATATCAAATCATTATAACAGCCAGAAAACAAATTGTTTGAGTTTATTTATATGTTGAGTTTAATCTAAAGAGAGTAAACATTATAGAAGGATCCTCCAGTGTGAGTGCTTTGTAAAGGGAAGTAGTATGGTTGTTTTTTCAGCGAAAAGTCTTCATAACAGAGGAGGTTGCATTCCAGTAAGCTTCACAATAGAGAAATATTTTCCATAACATTTAATTGTATATAATAGATTAATTGAAATACTGTTCATTAAAAACTAGAATCATTGGAAAAATTCCAGTTCTATGAAAAGAAATAAACACTTTGGAACATCCAAAGTTGTTAGATATGTACACTATGTAGACTAAAGTCTATATATTGGGACACCTGACTTTCCAGTCGTATGTGGTTTTGAAAACATTTCCCTTCACTTGAACTAGGAGACCAAAACCTGTTCTAGCATGATGATCCACAAAGCAAATTCCATGAAGATTTACATGGGTTGAAGTGGAAGATCTCCTGCTATAGAGCTTCAACTCTATTGAATACCTTTGGGATGAATGTGAATGCTGACTGCACCTCAGGCCTCCTCACCTACATCAGTACGGGGTTTTACCAACATCTCACCATCTTCTCAGAAGAGTGAAGTTTATTATAACAGCAATTGGAAACTAAATGTGGAATGGGCTTTCCAAAAAGCACAGACCAATTTTATTGTTAGGTATCCACAAATTGTTGTTATTTTTTACATTTCTTTCAGAGCAACAAACTGCAGCGCACACACACTAATACACTCGTCTGCATTGTTAACTCGTGGAGCTCGGACAGATCGGATACACATATTCCATCATTCATACAGTTAACAAGTGATCAATAAGTAATCTCGGCCTGCCTCGGGCTCTTTATCGTCTTCCGAGGGCACATTAGCACAAGCCGTCATTTACATCTCAATAAGCCGCGTGTGCTTCTGCTGCGTCATTGTGAACTCGCTGGCTCTCGGCGTAGCCCCGTGTTCCAA
Source organism: Silurus aristotelis (assembly GCF_946808225.1). Classification (NCBI taxonomy): domain Eukaryota; kingdom Metazoa; phylum Chordata; class Actinopteri; order Siluriformes; family Siluridae; genus Silurus; species Silurus aristotelis. The sequence continues at coordinate 6,058,390 of NC_139575.1, forward strand.
ACTCGCAGGAGACATCATTTCCAGGTTGTGACCTCTGAAGACATCGATGAAGAGAGTTTGATTCGTTAGTGAGCTCATTAACCCTCGTGCTCTCTTCGAGTTAGAATGAGGCAACGGAGATAAACGCTGGTCTTAAACAGTGCCTTTCGTTTCCCCCCGCTTCAAATCACTGGTTATAAAATTATTGGCATCCCGGCAATTAATACTCAGTAAAGCGTTTCCTGGAAAGAGAATAAGGAGCGTAATGCGGTTTTATCAGTCCGCCATGAAAAGGTGGAAAGGGATCGAGAGACGCAGAGCCATCACAATGCTCAGGAAGAGATGAATGTCTTAATAAATGAAGTTCTTATTAAGAGAATTCTCTCATGTCTGAAGGAGAAACGTGGCATGCAGGGCAATACAACTAGTCCCTGTTGGTCTTAATGAATAGGCTGCTATTAGCAGTGTCATGAAGGTGTCACAAAGGTGTTCTTTGGTAGATGTGAGAAATTTCTACAATACATGGCCGGTTTGCTGTAACCAGATGATCACAAACGAGCCCGATTGAGACAGACTTTAAAATGTGTTCTCAAATGTTTATCAATTAATCAGAATTTGAGAAAAAACATGTTTTTGGGTATACCAATTCAATTTTGAATTCTGTGGAAAAACAAACAAAAAACGAGCAACACCGACTATGGTGTTTTGAGCACTGCTTTAGTACAAATTGAATAATTAATTACCCATTAAATTCCCATTTCCCCACATTCCTTTTTAATTATTTAACACATGAAGCCTACAGATACAAAGATACAAAGACTCGATACAAAGAATTCATTTTATGTTGCATACACATTAACACACTGTGTTAATATAGAGATATATTAGGGGTCATTATCTTATTAGGAGACCCTCCATGGCAAAGTCTGAACCTCCTGGCAAAAATAAATGTGAATATAAGATAATTATTTGATTTGTGTGAAAAATAAAAGCTAGATTCAAAAACAATTCAGTGTACAATGTAGCTAGTAATGTGGGTAATAAGTAACAATAGTCTGTCACATCTAAAATGTTTTGCGCACTGTTTTTTGTTGTTGTTGTTGTCATATTTAATGTTCTGCTGCAACCTTGAAGTTGAAGTCTCCTGCTGACAGAAACAGAATTCACCTGACAGAAACAGGGCTGATCAGAGGACAACATGGTTGTAGTAAAGTAAAAAACATAAAAACAAAACTGTTATTCAAAACAGTAGTTTCTGTAACTAAAAAAAAAAAAAATTTTTGTTGTGTAATCAATTTTTAATTTTTTCTATCTATCTATCTATCTATCTATCTATCTATCTATCTATCTATCTATCTATCTATCTATCTATCTATCTATCTATCTATCTATCTATCTATCTATCTATCTATCCATTCGTCCATCATTCCCTCTATCCCTCTATCCATCCATCCATCCATCCATCTATCTATCTATCTATCTATCTATCTATCTATCTATCTATCTATCTATCTATCTATCTATCTATCTATCTATCTATCTATCTATCTATCTATCTATCTATCTATCTATCTATCTATTCGTCCATCATTCCCTCTATCTATCCATCTATCCATCTATCCATCTATCTATCTATCTATCTATCTATCTATCTATCTATCTATCTATCTATCTATCTATCTATCTATCTATCTATCTAATTAGTCATTAATCTATCAGAAAGATGATAGTAGTAGGTAAGGCTCTGGGTTACTGATCAGAAAGTTGGGGCTTAATGCCTGGTATCGCCAAGCTGCACTTTTGAGCTGCACGCTTAACCATCTGTGCTCCAGATGTTTCTTGAGTTTTAGATTAAATAGATATAAAGTAAAATAGATATCAATAACATGTAATGTAATGCAGTGTGCAGCCATGTTAGCAGGTAATCGGCCACACTGTAAATTTCGCTTGCTTAGGCAAGATGAAGCCAGATAGCATTTTTCCCCCCATTCTCAGGGACAGCACAGGGATCCTAGAGCAGGTTAGACGTGTTTGTTCTGTTGTTTTCTTTCCTTCGTTGTTGTCCATTGTTTTCCCAGGTGTGTGTGTTATCCTGATTATAAATACTGTATATCCCAGCTGTATAATGGCTGGTGCTGTGTATGCCGGTTCTCTTGCCGCTGGCCTGCCTCTCTCACAGGCCACACAATTACTGTTCGACATAACCCGTCTCCATGGCCGTCTAAATATCCCAGAGTTTTTGTTACCTCCTGTGTACAACAAGCCAAAACATCGACGGGCCTTTTTGGACATAGTGGTGGACATAGTTTTTAACATGTGAAGAATTTTCTCCCAGGCTGCCACACCACATTAGATTTTCTTGATGGCATCGTAATAGTTTGTCACATGTGGCTTATATCATATAATTCTGGTCTAATTATTTAATCTACACTTCGTATTGATGTGACAATATTGTACAGGTTGGTCTATATCATATTATTTTGGCTATATCATATCATTTTCATCATTTTACATCATTTCCTAATGATTTATCCTGATCCTTTATATTTTTTTGCTTTTGTCAAGTAGCTGCTTCATATCATTTCTGCTCAGAGGTGATTTTGGTTCATGTTGTGCTATTTTTTTTCTGTACCAAACAACAAACATTAATCTGCATAAATTCTGATTCTAACTGTAATAAAAAATTTCTACATTTCCATTTATAGCATTTGGCAGATGCCTTAATCCAGAGTGAATTACATATATCTCATTTATACAACGGACCAGTTATGAGGTATGAGAAATGGCAGCTTGATGTGGCTGGGATTTGAACTCATGACCTTTGGATCCAAAGTCCAATGCCTTAACCACAGTGACAGCCTCCCTATTTTTATAGATGATTTTTTTTATAGCCTTTATCTAACAATTTATACATCAGTATTAAGGGTGTATTAAGGGGGACAAAGAGACCTGCAATATTAATCCTATAAAATATTATTTAATTAATAATATACAATAATAATGCCTAAAAATGCCTAAAATAACAAAGAATAATAATATGTAATAATTCTATTTAAGCATTATATATATATATATATATATATATATATATATATATATATATATATATATATATATATATATATATATATATATATATAAATATTGATCCACTGATTTTAATTGCACTTTGATCTATCTATCTATCTATCTATCTATCTATCTATCTATCTATCTATCTATCTATCTATCTATCTATCTATCTATCTATCTATCTATCTGTCTATCTGTCTGTCTGTCTGTCTGTCTGTCTGTCTGTCTGTCTGTCTGTCTGTCTGTCTGTCTGTCTGCCTGATACATCCTGATGCACCTCTAGATGGAGTTCTTTTCAATTCAATTTACCCCAGTAGCAATTTTCTTATTATTTAGGTTTTTTCAGTTTTTTGAGATATTTATAATAAAGAAAGTTTTATTTGTAAAAAATACATTACAATATAGTGAACTTTTCTTGCAGTCAGCAGGAGCAGAGACGGTTCAGGGCCGACAAACGAGCATCTGTCTATAAGCAGTCACTAAGCAGAAGCCTATAGAATAATCCAATTAAATGCTTTGCCATTATTAATGTAGTATTATTGAACTCTATGGTCATGCCACATACACACACACACACCACACACACCACACACACACACACACACACACACACACACACACACCACCTTTCTCTTTCCCTTTTATTATTTCTTTAGTTTTATGGCTAAACATTTATATTTAATGTCATTAAACACTTGAATAAACACTTTAAAAACACTAAACTCGGTTTCTCTGTAGACGTGCTACACTGAGGGCAGCAACACAAACGTATGGACAGGATGACCACATGCTACATGATGCTTCATGATGCTACATGGTGCTACACTGTGCTGCACAGTTCAACATGGTGCTCCGGCTGCATTGTGCCACCCGATGCTCCCCGTAGCAGATGGAGACACTCTTTAGGGAGTGAAAGAGGGAGAGACAGGAGTGCGCACTTACAAACTAGCAGAGTTTTATGGCTTTATTGCTCCTAATGCGCAGGGCCTCTGCTTCAGTACAGCTGTAGGGACAGAACAATGACCTGATAATGATTAACATCCAGCACAGTGTGAGTTCCACACTTAATGATGTCTCCACTTTTATTAACGTAAAATTGGGAGTCGTAGCGGCCAAATGCGCGTTTATACAGTACAACAGATTTGAGGACATTAAGCTGAACTGAGGTCCTGTAGGCGCTAAACTAGCTATTTAGGTTATTTAGCTAATATCTCCTTTGTAGAATTGTGCTGATTGGAACATTAATACATTAATTTGTTAATTTGCTAGCTAGCGGGGTATTTTAGCATTCTTGCTAAGAAAATTACATTGGAAAAAAAACACTAAAGCTATATAGCTAGAGCTATTATTGTTTAGTCACTCAAATGACAGCTGGCTATATTTTAAACACTAGATTATTCAAGACTTTTATCTGATAAGAGTTTTAGCTAGCCAGGTGATTAATGACAAAAAATTTAACAAATAAGACTTTTAAATCCCGTTCCAGATGCAAAATGCAGCCGTATGAGTTGTTTAATCTGTCCTAGGTTAACAAGCATCCTGTAGCCAACCAATTTAAAATGTTGATGCTTGTTTGCAAAGCTTAAAACAGACCAGCACCTCACCACCTCACAAACACAGATCAGCTTCCTTTATCTTTCTACATACAAAGAAGGCCTGCTTCTAGATCCTTCTCTATTTGAGCAAATAGGTGGTGAAAAGAACTTCATGTCTGAACAGCTCCATCTCTAAATTTTCTAGAAGTTTTTAAATTAGCACACACACACACACACACACACACACACACACACACACACACACACACACACACACACACACACACACACACACACAAGACCATTTCCCAACAATTTAAAGCCCATAAATATACAGTGAGGAAAATTATTCAAAACAAGAAAATTACCAATCTTCTCAGAAGTGGGAAGAACTTCCCACCATATTCACCACAGCTGCTGAAACAATGTCCTTTGGACAAATGAGACCAAAGTGGAGATGTTTATCCATAATGTAAAGCACCACTTTTTGTGAAAACCAAAAACAGCATATCAGCATGAACACCACACACCCAACTCTCAAGCACAGTTGTGGAAGGGTGATGATTTGGGCTGGTTATGCAGCCACAAAACCTGGGCGGCCTGCAGTCATTGAGTTGACCATTACCTTCTCTGTATACCAAACTATTCTGGAATCAAGTGTGAGGCAAGCTTGACCAAAAATGGGTTATGCAACAAGACAATCTTAATCACACCAGCAAACAGAATGACTAAAAGATAACAGAATCAGGATGTTTTGGTGGTCCAGGCAAAGTCCAGACCTCAACCTGATGCTATAAAATGCTGTGGCAGGAGCTTAAAAAAAACTGTGCATAAACAAAAGCTTGCAAATCTCAATGAATTAATGCAACGTTGTACAAATGTTCTAAAATCCCTCCATAGTCATACAGAATATGATTACTTCAAGTTATTACTGCTACAGTTGGTTATACAAGCTACTTAATTATAAGATTGACTTTATACCTGGTTTCTCCATTTTGGCTTGATTTTTGTAAAAAATAAACAATACCATGTAACATACTGTAAATCATGTTGGTCATCTGAGGTTGTATTTACCTCATTTTAAGAACCAAAATGCTCATGCTAAATTAATTTTAAAATGTCCTGATATGTCAAACCATACAATTCAAAAAGGGTGTACATTTATTTTCACACAACAGTATGAACAGTGTAGACTGTATGGTGTTTCACTTTGATGTATCAGAGTGTGTCACCTTGCAATTTGGCCAATTTTACCTCAGAAACACCTCAGAAACAGTGTTAATACAAGAAAGACAGCATTAATATTCAAATGCGTGAGGATGGGAAAGTTCATTTGCCAGCAAAAGTTGGCATTTATCTCTACAAGTGTGTTCCATTTGTTGAGTAAAAGAGTGTTTAATTGGCATACTGTCCACATTGTATCTAGCGGCTTGGTATTACAGCAGAAGATTTGCTTACGTTCGTATAGTTGTATATACAGTAATGGACAGTAACAAAGTAAATACTTAAAGTATTTAAGTAGCTTTACACGTATCTGTATTTTACTGAAGTATTTCCATTTGGGGACTTTTACTTTAATTTCTCAAATATCGTATTTTTTACTTTTGTAAAAGCAGGTTCTTTTATTTATGAGTTGGTAAAAACTTTACTAGTCAAACATGCAGCCAACCACCAATTAGGGTCGAGCGCACGCTCTGTTCAGAACTTGTTTTGATTGGCGCTTGGTGTATCTACTTATCACCAACATACAGTTCAGCATCAGTTCAACAGCAAACAGATAATTTTTTGAGGAATAAATGATAGAAGAAACTCGACTCAAACTTGTCACAACACACGTGGAATTATTTGCGCAATCTTTTTAAAGCAGTTGAAAAGATGTTTTTGGGCTCATGATAATTTGAATAGAAATCAATCAGTATTCTATTCACAATCAATCATTCTATTAATAGATCAGTGTGCTGAGAATCACATTAGAGTCTTTTCAAAAAAACTGAGTCGGTTAAGCAAAAAGATAAAAAGT
>NC_139575.1:6069995-6074995 GCF_946808225.1 Silurus aristotelis
AGCACTGCTCCCATTCTACATCACATTCAGCACTGCTCTAATTCTACATCACATTCAGCACTGCTCCCATTCTACATCACATTCAGCACCACTCCTATTCTACATCACATTCAGCACTGCTCTAATTCTACATCACATTCAGCACTGCTCTCATTCTACATCACATTCAGCACTTCTCTCATTCTACATCACATTCAGCACTGCTCTAATTCTACATCACATTCAGCACTGCTCTAATTCTACATCACATTCAGCACTGCTCCCATTCTACATCACATTCAGCACTGCTCTAATTCTACATCAGATTCAGCACTGCTCCCATTCTACATCACATTCAGCACCACTCCTATTCTACATCACATTCAGCACTGCTCTAATTCTACATCACATTCAGCACTGCTCTCATTCTACATCACATTCAGCACTTCTCTCATTCTACATCACATTCAGCACTGCTCTAATTCTACATCACATTCAGCACTGCTCTAATTCTACATCACATTCAGCACCACTCCTATTCTACATCACATTCAGCACCTCTCTAATTCTACATCACATTCAGCACTGCTCTAATTCTACATCACATTCAGCACTGCTCCCATTCTACATCACATTCAGCACTGCTCTCATTCTACATCACATTCAGCACTGCTCTAATTCTACATCACATTCAGCACTGCTCTAATTTTACATCACATTCAGCACTGCTCCCATTCTACATCACATTCAGCACTGCTCTAATTCTACATCACATTCAGCACTGCTCTAATTCTACATCACATTCAGCACTGCTCTAATTCTACATCACATTCAGCACTGCTCTAATTCTACATCACATTCAGCACTGCTCCCATTCTACATCACATTCAGCACTGCTCCCATTCTACATCACATTCAGCACTGCTCTAATTCTACATCACATTCAGCACTGCTCCCATTCTACATCACATTCAGCACTGCTCTCATTCTACATCACATTCAGCACTGCTCCCAATCTACATCACATTCAGCACCTCTCTAATTCTACATCACATTCAGCACTGCTCTAATTCTACATCACATTCAGCACTGCTCTAATTCTACATCACATTCAGCACTGCTCCCATTCTACATCACATTCAGCACTGCTCTCATTCTACATCACATTCAGCACTGCTCTAATTCTACATCACATTCAGCACTGCTCTAATTCTACATCACATTCAGCACTGCTCTAATTCTACATCACATTCAGCACTGCTCCCATTCTACATCACATTCAGCACCTCTCTAATTCTTCATCACATTCAGCACTGCTCCCATTCTACATCACATTCAGCACCTCTCTAATTCTTCATCACATTCAGCACCACTCCTATTCTACATCACATTCAGCACTGCTCCCATTCTACATCACATTCAGCACCTCTCTAATTCTTCATCACATTCAGCACTGCTCCCATTCTACATCACATTCAGCACCTCTCTAATTCTACATCACATTCAGCACCACTCCTATTCTACATCACATTCAGCACCTCTCTAATTCTACATCACATTTAGCACTGCTCTAATTCTACATCACATTCAGCACCTCTCTAATTCTACATCACATTCAGCACTGCTCTAATTCTACATCACATTCAGCACTGCTCTAATTCTACATCACATTCAGCACTGCTCCCATTCTACATCACATTCAGCACTGCTCTCATTCTACATCACATTCAGCACTGCTCTAATTCTACATCACATTCAGCACTGCTCTAATTCTTCATCACATTCAGCACTGCTCTAATTCTACATCACATTCAGCACTGCTCCCATTCTACATCACATTCAGCACTGCTCTAATTCTACATCACATTCAGCACTGCTCCCATTCTACATCACATTCAGCACCACTCCTATTCTACATCACATTCAGCACTGCTCTAATTCTACATCACATTCAGCACTGCTCTCATTCTACATCACATTCAGCACTTCTCTCATTCTACATCACATTCAGCACTGCTCTAATTCTACATCACATTCAGCACTGCTCTAATTCTACATCACATTCAGCACTGCTCCCATTCTACATCACATTCAGCACTGCTCTAATTCTACATCAGATTCAGCACTGCTCCCATTCTACATCACATTCAGCACCACTCCTATTCTACATCACATTCAGCACTGCTCTAATTCTACATCACATTCAGCACTGCTCTCATTCTACATCACATTCAGCACTTCTCTCATTCTACATCACATTCAGCACTGCTCTAATTCTACATCACATTCAGCACTGCTCTAATTCTACATCACATTCAGCACTGCTCTAATTCTACATCACATTCAGCACCACTCCTATTCTACATCACATTCAGCACCTCTCTAATTCTACATCACATTCAGCACTGCTCTAATTCTACATCACATTCAGCACTGCTCTAATTTTACATCACATTCAGCACTGCTCCCATTCTACATCACATTCAGCACTGCTCTAATTCTACATCACATTCAGCACTGCTCCCATTCTACATCACATTCAGCACCTCTCTAATTCTACATCACATTCAGCACCACTCCTATTCTACATCACATTCAGCACCTCTCTAATTCTACATCACATTTAGCACTGCTCTAATTCTACATCACATTCAGCACTGCTCCCATTCTACATCACATTCAGCACTGCTCTCATTCTACATCACATTCAGCACTGCTCTCATTCTACATCACATTCAGCACTGCTCTAATTCTACATCACATTCAGCACTGCTCTAATTCTACATCACATTCAGCACTGCTCTAATTCTACATCACATTCAGCACTGCTCTAATTCTACATCACATTCAGCACTGCTCCCATTCTACATCACATTCAGCACTGCTCTAATTCTACATCACATTCAGCACTGCTCTAATTCTACATCACATTCAGCACTGCTCTAATTCTACATCACATTCAGCACTGCTCTAATTCTACATCACATTCAGCACTGCTCTAATTCTACATCACATTCAGCACTGCTCTAATTCTACATCACATTCAGCACTGCTCCCATTCTACATCACATTCAGCACTGCTCTAATTCTACATCACATTCAGCACTGCTCCCATTCTACATCACATTCAGCACCGCTCCTATTCTACATCACATTCAGCACTGCTCTAATTCTACATCACATTCAGCACTGCTCTCATTCTACATCACATTCAGCACTTCTCTCATTCTACATCACATTCAGCACTGCTCTAATTCTACATCACATTCAGCACTGCTCTAATTCTACATCACATTCAGCACTGCTCCCATTCTACATCACATTCAGCACTGCTCTCATTCTACATCACATTCAGCACTGCTCTAATTCTACATCACATTCAGCACTGCTCTAATTCTTCATCACATTCAGCACTGCTCTAATTCTACATCACATTCAGCACTGCTCCCATTCTACATCACATTCAGCACTGCTCTAATTCTACATCACATTCAGCACTGCTCCCATTCTACATCACATTCAGCACTGCTCTAATTCTACATCACATTCAGCACTGCTCTAATTCTTCATCACATTCAGCACTGCTCTAATTCTACATCACATTCAGCACTGCTCTAATTCTACATCACATTCAGCACTGCTCCCATTCTACATCACATTCAGCACTGCTCTAATTCTACATCACATTCAGCACTGCTCCCATTCTACATCACATTCAGCACCACTCCTATTCTACATCACATTCAGCACTGCTCTAATTCTACATCACATTCAGCACTGCTCTCATTCTACATCACATTCAGCACTTCTCTCATTCTACATCACATTCAGCACTGCTCTAATTCTACATCACATTCAGCACTGCTCTAATTCTACATCACATTCAGCACTTCTCCCATTCTACATCACATTCAGCACTGCTCTAATTCTACATCAGATTCAGCACTGCTCCCATTCTACATCACATTCAGCACCACTCCTATTCTACATCACATTCAGCACTGCTCTAATTCTACATCACATTCAGCACTGCTCTCATTCTACATCACATTCAGCACTTCTCTCATTCTACATCACATTCAGCACTGCTCTCATTCTACATCACATTCAGCACTTCTTTCATTCTACATCACATTCAGCACTGCTCTAATTCTACATCACATTCAGCACTGCTCTAATTCTACATCACATTCAGCACTGCTCTAATTCTACATCACATTCAGCACCACTCCTATTCTACATCACATTCAGCACCTCTCTAATTCTACATCACATTCAGCACTGCTCTAATTCTACATCACATTCAGCACTGCTCCCATTCTACATCACATTCAGCACTGCTCTCATTCTACATCACATTCAGCACTGCTCTAATTCTACATCACATTCAGCACTGCTCATATTTTACATCACATTCAGCACTGCTCCCATTCTACATCACATTCAGCACTGCTCTAATTCTACATCACATTCAGCACTGCTCCCATTCTACATCACATTCAGCACTGCTCTAATTCTACATCACATTCAGCACTGCTCCCATTCTACATCACATTCAGCACTGCTCCCATTCTACATCACATTCAGCACTGCTCTAATTCTACATCACATTCAGCACTGCTCCCATTCTACATCACATTCAGCACTGCTCTCATTCTACATCACATTCAGCACTGCTCCCATTCTACATCACATTCAGCACCTCTCTAATTCTACATCACATTCAGCACTGCTCTAATTCTACATCACATTCAGCACTGCTCTAGTTCTACATCACATTCAGCACTGCTCCCATTCTACATCACATTCAGCACTGCTCTCATTCTACATCACATTCAGCACTGCTCTAATTCTACATCACATTCAGCACTGCTCTAATTCTACATCACATTCAGCACTGCTCCCATTCTACATCACATTCAGCACTGCTCTCATTCTACATCACATTTAGCACTGCTCCCATTCTACATCACATTCAGCACTGCTCTCATTCTACATCACATTCAGCACTGCTCCCATTC
>NC_139575.1:6084995-6107495 GCF_946808225.1 Silurus aristotelis
ACAGAAACACAGAAATTACATTTACTTCGTTACTGTCCAATGACAGTATCAAATGCTTTACATGTACTCACACTGGAAACTTGCGAAACCTCAAAACTGGAAAACGAGAAGCCCAGAAAATAGGGAATGAGGAAATCAGGAGGTAAAACAATAATCTTTAGACACTAGAACCCACAAGTAATCCAAAGTAAACACTTGGAATTTGCTAAACTAGGGAACCTTAGCACATGTGCTCCAAGCATTTAGGCCTAATACAGTCAAGTGCATAGGTTTAGTGCACACTTTAAGATAAATTGAACAGAGGTCTAAGGTGAGCATCCTGAGGTCCTGTCTCCATGGCGAGCCCTGTCGGGGTGCCTCCCTAATCAATATCTCCCACCTGCAGGAAGTGGAGTGAAATGTCTCAATCGCCCTGAGAGTTCAGCTTAGGCATGCTTAGGCTCAGCGAAAACACACTTGTGTGTGTGTGTGTGTGGAGGACGATGGGAGGGAAGGAAGGGGGCTCGGCTAATTAATGTAAGCATTTGTCAGTGATTAAGCTCCAAGCCGAAAAGGTCATGCGAGCAGCAGAGCTCGGCTCCGTCCCAATCCCCTGCTCTAAGGCAGTCTAAACCTTTCCAGCCTAAATGGTAAAGACGCCATTCCGGCAGGCGGGTCACGCGCCCCACCGCCCTCCATTATGCGGCCGAGATGGCTCCGCCGATCCGTGTCATTTAAGGGATGAAAAATAAGAGCGGCGGGCGAGATCGATAGGCAACAGTGTCCAGACACCGGTGATTAATTGACTGTCACCAATTAATGAGTGAACGATTACAAAGCAGTGTGTGAGGCTCGTATAATGGGGGTCGGGTAAAATGCGATATATGAAAAGAATACTGAATATTTCACCACTGCGCCTTGTTTCTTCAAAAAAAACACTAAGGCAAAATGCAAAAAATGTACACTTGGTAAATGATGTTAAACTTTTGCATCAAAGTGAATGAGGTACCAGCCAGAGATTACCCATAATGCTGTAAGTCTTCTGAAAAAAACCTCACACAGCTTTTAGATCAATGAGGGCGGAGCTTAAGTAAAATCTATCTACCCAATCACAAACCTACGTGGCAACACCTACAGCTGTACGATTTGCTTTATTTGGTAAATTTAAACAATATGCACAAAAGTTTGTTGAAACCTGATGCGATTAGATGCGTATGTGCTTTTTTAACATCCCATTCCACATGTAGTCCCCATTCTCTGTTAGAATATCCTCCATTCTTCTGGGATGATGTTCCACTAGATTTTGGAGTGTGCTTGTGGAGATTTGTGCTGATTTTTAAGGGTGTTAGTAAAGTCAGGTACTAATGTAGATGAGGTGAGGAGGCTTGGGGTCTCTTTCACATTCATTCCAATAGGGTTGGAGCTACATAGCAGGAGATCTTCCACTTCAACCCATATCTTCGTGGAGCTGTTTTTGTGTACAGGTTTGAAAACGTTTCTTTTAAAGACGTCCTGTACAATTGTGTGCTTGCAAGAAGATCCACATATGGCTGGAGAAGTCAGGAGTCTCAATACCTCTGTCTATGTAAAGTTCTTATTCGGTTTACAATTAAACATGGCACAAAGTATCAATATCATGGATCGTATAGTAGATCAGATATCGGAGAAAACATACTGGATATCAGATCCTGTAACAAATAAAATTAGTTTCTCAACTAAATGAAAACTTTTGTTAAAATGTTCATATAAATCTGACCTGACTGTTTCCTTTTTTCTTGTGTTACTCGATTGACTTTATATTATACATTGTTTATATTTTATTATAATATTATACAGTAATCCCTCGCCTATCACAGGGTAACGTTCCAGAACCCCCCCTGCGATAGGTGAAAATCTGCCAAGTGGCAACCCAATATGTACAGAATACCTGTATACTGTACACTCTTATAAACCTTTCCTCTGCTCTTACACACTTTCAATATTCTTAAACCTACGCAATTTTTGCATAAAATTTTACATAAAAAATTCTTTATGGGTACACACCGGTGAAGATACAACTTAAATGATGAAGATGATGATGAATTGTTCAGTACTAATGATAATGAAGGTGCTGCTGATGAAATGAATGTACCGCGTACCCAAGAAAAGCATCACAGATTAATTTTTAGGCTACAAAATGCTTATTTTACCGCAAAAATAATTTAAATAACTCCTAACAAAACTACTTATACAAAACCCCCCACCAAAAATTAGATATGTTTCATGTAAAATCCTGCGTTACAGTGTAATAACATTTACTGTAATATTTGAAAAAAAAGCATGTTATTATGTCATCTCTATATACAACAAACACTCATATACTATATACACAAAGGATTTTGGAGACACCTGACTTTCCCAGGTCCTTCCAGACTATTACCACAAAGCTAGAGGCACACAACAAACCCCAGAGATCCAAACCTGTTCCAGCATGAGAACAAAAGCCAGCTCCATGAAGAAATGCTTTACATGGGTTAGAGTGAAAGATCTCCTTCTATAAATCTCTGATCTCGATGCTGACTGAACCCCAGGCCGTGTCACCTCACCTACATCATTTCCTGACTTTCCAAACACCCTTGTGGCTGAATCTTCTTAAATCTCCATAAAAACTAGTGGAACATCTTCCCAAAAGAGTGGAGTTTTTTTTCGCTCATCAGTCTGAATTCATAGCTTTTAAAGACAAAATCAGCAGATAAATATTCCAATTATGTTTATGTTTACCATTATTTATTTATTTTACGATTGATTTGAAGTTATACGCAATGGGAGGAACATGCAAGAAAATCAGAACATGGCAGTTCTTCTTCGTGTAGCAGCGATAAACAGTTGTTCCCTCAGCAATCACTTTCTATTTTCTTCCTGATGGTCTTGAAAATGCACCTTACAGTGATAAACAGATTTTGATTGCCATTGTTGTGTTTTAAATCTGCATATTTCTAGAGCTCAGTCATAATGTTTAGGGTTGACCAAGTTGACCACATTAGCTCTTCTTTCCAAATGTAGTTGAGATGTTGAGGGGTCACTGATATTGGAACGCACATGACACTCTGAACAGTTTCCGATTCGCACCTCTGAGCTATGTGGTGAGATTAGCAATAAAGATAAACTCCAGAGGTCCCTTCGCTGCACAGCGGCCTCAGGCGTCACCTGTACAACTGGAGCAATAACAGTTGGGCTGGTTAAAGACCAAATGAAGTGATCTGTGCCTTACACTGGTGATGCATTACATCTGATTGGTTATGCAAAGCAAAATCCACAGTTTGGTCTTTGAGACAATGTTAATGCATGAATCGGAAGCGAATAACCATCTGGTGTAAAACAGAGGGTGGTTGCTAATAAAGCTGTTTTTCCCAGATTTTTTAATTTTAAATGATTAGGAGATCACAACTCCCTCAGATCAGATGAAAGACAGATTCCTTTTCAAGGCTTTCACACATTTATTTTGTGATTTTAAGAAAACATACAATCAATCAAATTTCCTTGAATAAAATCACAGCATACAAGGCATAGACAAATCTATAAATACAAACAGGCCTAATAAAGGAGCTTTGAGGATTTGGACTGTAGTTAATGTCAACAGTCTGCTACACTGACTCATGACTACAGTTTGCATCTGATCACCATCACTGCACCTCAACATCAGTAATAAATGGACATTCGGTGCCACCCAGATGAGGATGGGTTCCCTCAGGAGTCTGGTTCTCTCATGTTTCTTCCTTATGCCCTTTTGTTTCCTTCACAACAGTCGCCATCGGCTCACTCATCAGGGACAAACTTACACTTATAAAGAACATCATTCTTTATCAGCACATTATCTGTGTAAAGCTGCTTTGAGACAATGTCCATTGTTAAAAGCGCAATACAAAATGAATTGAATTTGAACTGAATTGCATACTAAACTATATAAAGGTGGTAGCTTCATGGTTGGCATTGGACTTTGGATCCATAGGTTGTGAGTTAAAATCCCAGCCACACAATATTGTCCCTCCAGGCTCCTTAAGCAAGGCCCTTAACCCCATAGCTGCTAAGTTGTATGAATGAGATAAAAAAAAAAAAATGACTGTATGTCGCTCTGTAAATGAAACTACGCTAAGTGGTTAAGATGTTGAGAAGTTCAATCAGAAGGTTGTGAGTTTAAATCCCAGAAAACACCAAGCCTGCTACTGCTGGGCCCCTGAGTAAGGCCCTTATCCCTCATCTGCTCAGTTGTATAAATAAGATAATTATAAGTCACTTTGGATAAGAGCGTCCGTAAATGTAAATATAAAAAGAAGGTCGAAGGTCAGAGTTTTAAGACGGCAACGTCCTACAGCTTTGTCTCTCCATAATGCATAATCTACACACAACATTTTAATAGAGAGTCAGCGATGGATGGTGTGTTGAAATGAAACACTTGCATTAAATGACACTAATGTAGTTCCAGCATCGGTGCAATCAATGTACAACACTGTTTTCCCAGCAGTTCAATGCTAATCCTGTTAGCTCACCAGGCCTCTGAGACGGTCTGCCATTAAACCATAAGACAATAAAGCAACAGGCATATTCTGCCCCGATATTTGACAATGAGTTATGAGGCATCGCCAAACGAGGACGTCCAAAATCATCCTGTCAAAAACGTTCCCTGTCCTTCACTTACAGAATTAATAACGTACTGAAAACAAAGAAGCCTACAGAAGACTGTTTATCTATCAGTCTAGTTCAAATATTAGCATTAGCTACATTCACTATTCAAACTTTAACTTAACAATGCACACACACCCGTCACACACATTCTTCACACTCCTGCCATCAGGAAAGAGGTTCCGAAGCATTCGGGCCGCCACATTCAGACTGCTTTTTTTTTTACAAAGCCATCAAGCTCCTCAATACACAGAATTGAAATGGGACTCACACACACACACACACACACACACACACACACACACACACACACACACACACACACCACACACACACACACACACACACACACACACACACACACACACAAATCTGTGTTACCGAACTGTACACCCTGAACTTAACACACACTCATTACTCATCTTAATCCATTCCACCATCATTTATTTATTATTATTTATACTTGACCGCATTATACTGTTTACCTGCTGTTTTTTTTTTTTGCACCTCTTGACAGTATTATACTGTTTACCTGCTGTTTCTTGCACCTTTTGACAGTATTATACTGTTTACCTGCTGGTTTTTGGACCTCTTGACTGCTGCTACAGCTGTTTTTTTTGCACTGCATTGTGTCTGTTTATATTTACCCCCAATTATAGTTTTTACAGTTCTCTTCACACAGTACTGTATAATCAAATTATACAGTAGGTTTACTGATCGGCGCTATATTGGGTTTTGTGTCTTGTCTTGTGTTGTCTGTCTGCACTGTTTTTCGTTTGCACTGTTTGCACTCGGTTGCACTCGATGCACTTTATGTAGCTTTGTGTTGTGTTGTAGCTCTATGTTGTTGTTTAGTGTAGCACCAGGGTTCTGGAGGAACGGTGTCTCGTTTTTACTGTGTACCACTGTGTATAGTAGAAATGACAATAAAAGCCACTTGACTTGACTAATTATTGCAACTTTCTTGAGGGGGATGTTTGGGGAAAACCAAACTTAAGAGTTAACATTAGCTTAAATAACCAAGCCTATGATTGTGTTAGCTAGACAGTTGTATAGTTTTTACAGTCTTCTTGTACAGTACTGTATAATCAAAGTATACAGTAGGTTTACTGGTCGGCGCTATATAGGGTTTTGTGTCTTGTCTTGTGTCGTCTGTCTGCACTGTCTGTCTGCACTGTTTGCACTAGGTTGCACTCGATGCACTTTATGTAACTTGTGTTGTAGCTCAATTGTTTTGTTTGTTGTTGTTTAGTGTAGCACCAGGGTTCTGGAGAAACGTTGTCTCGTTTTTACTGTGTACTGTGTACCACTGTGTATAGTAGAAATGACAATAAAAGCCTCTTGACTTGACTTGACTTGACTTGACTTGACTTGACTATGCAGCAAGCTGTAAAGTTAGCTATTTGGAAATGCCAGAAAATTGTGTGCAGTTTTTAACAGATAAATCCAAATCCAATGCCAAGTTTCGGTTTAATTGGATGGTACAGAAGCACAGCATCAACTTCCAAGCAAATTTTCTTAACTACGTTTTCCTTCTTTTATAATTTTTGAGTCTATTATGAATCGAAAAAGGTATATGTAATAAATATACATTTGTGCACGCACTTGCTTACCATCGTTGAAAAGGCAGCTGTTACACTAATCATGTAGTGGTTGATTTTGTGAATTCCAATGAATTCCATGTTTTATTGTGTCCATGTAGGTTTCTTCAGTGTTCTCTGGTTTCCTTCCATTTCTGAAAAACAAGACAGTATGTAGATTAGCGAATGCTATTGTTGTTGTTGTTGTTGATGATGATGTCTTTATTATTGTTGTTGTTTTCTTCTTTGGTTTATGGGCCTAATACTGTATTCAAGGCTAAACTGCAACTTGTAATTTCCCACCTCCATCTTCTCCAGTTCCTTTTCCATCATGTGTGTGCATATTGTGTCCTGTTATGTACTCTCATCTCATCCAGGGTGTATTGCAGCTGAAACAATCCTGATCAAGAAAGTAAAATGAGGAGTGAGTGTGAAATTGGTAAAAAATGATGGTGTGAATGAACGACTGCGATGGACTGGTGATCCATCCAGAGGCTGTATAAGTCTCGTACTTTGCGTTCCTGAATCCTCGCTCAGTGTTCCTGTACCGAAACGGCTCTGTGACCCTGATAAGGAAAGCACTTAAAGAAAGGCGAGGGAGCAAGTGTAAAATTTACCCTTGGTGTAAACGAGGGTGTGAAAATACGACTGCAATGGACTGGTGATCCATCCATGGCCTGTTCCTGAGATGCAATATCTAAAATTAGGGAAAATAAAAGCAGTAAGAGTGCAGGTTTGTATGGATTGCCATGTTTGATCAGGCAGATTTCTCTGAGTGTTGCGCTTCTACATACATTTGTCCTACATGTTAGGAGACAACGAAAGTCCTATAAGCCCATGCATTATAACATTTGTTTTTCTTTCCTGTTTTCTGGTGATCTCAACATTTTAAAAGTCGTTTTGTCATTGTCACGACATAATTTTCTTGTCATCTCAATAACATTGTTATTTAGAACATGATCAGTGCTAAATTTCTCTAGAACATGATCTTATGGCAAATACACTAAAAATATTAAGAAAACTTAAGAAAACAAGGAAGAAAAAAAAATTATTATGCACGGCCTCTTAGGACTTGCGTAGAAGACAGTAACACGTTATGTATTATTTATTTGCCAAACACTAAACCAAGAAATGCCATTAATCACAATATCTACGTAGAAATCATGGCGACTCAATTTCCCTTCATTGCGCATGCGCATGAAGCGCTCATTTTTTTTTTACTCCCAATCTGTTTCGGCGTTGTTTGGTCCCTCCGACTCGCCGTAGTTGTAACCGCTGCACTACAGAGGAGGGAGTTTTGTTTTGTTTTGTTTTTGTGTCATTTTAATGCTTTATTTTACACACAGAAAATGGCTCAAAACGTCCAGAGCGTAACTCTTTCTCTGACATTGCCCATATCCTGTCAGATTTGTCTCGGAAAGGTAATAAGTATTAAATCAGATCTTATTAATTATGATTCAAAACACGTTATTCAACAAGGCGGTGTGTTTACTTCCGGTTGGGTTTATTTAAAAATAATAATAATAATACCCTTTATTTTAAATATTCGCTCTTTCTGTATTTATATATTTTACTGTATGAATTGAAATTAAATTAAAACTATTTCTGATTTTTTTTCATGCCAAAGCAATTTACATTAGTTAATATTAGTAAACGGTTTTGATTAAGTTGCTTGTTTTTACCATTTTTACTGTTTAATTAGACCGCTTTTTATAGTTTAGTTTTTTTTTTTTTACATTGAAGTCTATTTCCATATATAATGATAAACATTTAATATGGATAACGACTAAGTGCTTCGTGCGCATGCGCACTTCACAAACATGCTTTTTCATATATTCCAAGAGAGTGTCAGATCACTGTCATATATTGGATCAAATTTTACAAAATACCGATTTAGACATGCTTATGTAGGAAAATATTAACCTATTGGTTATGACAGTATAAATATATAAAAAAAAAAAAATACACAAAGCTCCACTGTAATAGATATTGTTAGACGACAAAACAAAAGGTTTATAAAGCAGTAAAAGGGTTTAATGGGAGAAAAAAAGAAGAGATAATTGTCAAAATGTCATGCTGTACAAATGTATTAGGTCTGGTTCACCAATGTTGTATATTATGAATGCATAATAGGTTTTAATCATATAAATGACTGTAAATAACATGTGTGTTGAACATGAAAATACAAGTTTTTTCTTTAGAAAAAATCTCAAAAAGAAACCATGTTTGGAAACTTGTCTGGAATGCTGCTTTGAGGTGGGAACTCATTATTTACACATTAAACTAGCCATCTTAGACCATCCATGTAGAGTATCATGAACATGGGATTTCACAGTCATTCAAATATCCAACCTAGAGACCTGATCGTGTAAATAATAAATGTTACTAAAAAAAAACCACTGAAATGTTAAAGAGAAAGTGAAAAGTAGTGTCTTTAGGGTCAAAATAATTGACAAGTATTTTGCCAGCAAGTGCACTTCACACACGTTATTAGATTTACTGTTACACAGTTACAGTTTTTCTCTATATAAGCAAAGGGCCTACATGACTGGCTTTCTGCTTCTCGTGTGTGAAATGATACCATCTTAGATATAAATATCAAAGCCCTCATTCTCATTTGGCAGCATTTGGCAGACGTCCTTATCCAGAACGAGTTACAATTACAGAGAACTATTTATACTTTTTTTCCGCATTTCTCTCTGTGTTTTGTGGTCTGATTTAAAGCCCACTTTTACTTTTTTCTCTCTCCTTTTTATCGCTGTCGCCAGACACTGAGACAGAGCGCGTCCGACTCCGACCACGTACATATATACCGTAAATTCTATTCCTTACAATACTGTAAATTACTCTGTATTCTAAATTCTGTACTGTAATTTGTTAAATGATGAATGTTATGATTCCTGGGTGGGCTAGGCCGTGTGTCGGTTCGCGATATTTTCAAATTACAATGGGTTCATTGGAAACACATCTCCATCGACCACCAGGCGAGGGTTATGGGCCTTGCTCAATGCCCCAGCACTGCAGTTTGGTGATATTGCCATTTGAACTCACGACCTTCCGATTACAAGTCCAATGTCCCTCCCAATTCTTCCTGACCCTTTTTTTTCTTGTCCCACGCATGCAGGTTCGCAAGCCGACGATCTGCTGTAACCACCACGTGTTCTGCGCAGCCTGCATCGAGCTTTGGCTTCAGAAGTGCAGTCAGTGTCCGACCTGCAGAGTTCCCATCACACCTGAGAACCCGTGCCGAGAAATCATCGGTGAGAGGAGTGTCCTCGTCTCTAGTTTAGAGAACGAACATTTGATTCTGGCAAATACTGTTTGTAGACTATATTTATGTGTGAGAACAATTAGAACTTGGATGCACTTGAGGGTTTATTCAGAATATCCTCCTGGTTTTATATTAAACTGCAGATAAATAATTCATGTATATAGAAAACCAGCTTGCGTATGAAATGTATTTTGACATTGTGTCACAAAGTGAGCCGTGTAAAATCATCATTTATAGTCATATCGAAACATCTACACTAATCACATCTAACTAATAAACACTGTATGGACAAGGGTTGCAAAATTCCAGGAATTTTTTGTAGACTTTCACTGAGAATTAAAGTGAAGTGATTCAGAATAAACTATTCGTTTACAAAAATTGCAGGAAGCTGTGGAGCCACTGAGGCCACGCCCCCTTACATGCACTGCTCTTTCCTTCATACCACAACACACATCATTTGTTGTCAAAAAAAAAAGAAGGTAAATTACGCAATTTACGCTGCGAACGTTCTTGTGCCATGTGTAAGCTGTCAAGCATATAAAAAATTTTTTTTACAATTGTCATTTAATAAAAAAATCTGTATTAGTTTGCATGCATGTCAGGACCAAACAAAACGATACAGAAATGATAGTTTATAGAAGTTTTCACAAATTTCTGATGAATTCACATACATTCCCATAAATTACTAGTAAGTTTCCAACTTGGAATATTTCCAAAATTCCCCAGAAGTTCCTATGGAAAGTCCCGGACATTGTCCACCCTCCATTTTCTTTCATCAGTTTTAACGCTCCAATTTGCGCTCTTGGTGATCACAGGAGCTACAAATGAAAGCGGGTCCACAGAAAGCCATTCGGTGAGGAAGCATCTGAGGAAGACACGAGGGGAATTGCTGCTGCGTGAATACGAGGTCAGATCTGTGTGTGTGTGTGTGTGTGTGTGTGTGTGTGTGTGTGTGTGTGTGTGTGTGTGTGTGTGTGTGTGTGTGTGTGTAAGGAATGAAATGGAAAAAATTCCACGCTACCGAATCCAAAAACCTCCTATACAATTGTAGTCTGGTGTCCAAATACTTTTGGCTTATATGACTACACTTCGATGTCGTGTCTATGACAGGACGAGCTGGAGACCCTGCTGAAGGAGAACGAGGAGCTGAAGAGCAGAAACAGGACCCTGGAGTCACAGCTGAAGGCCTCACTGAAGCCCGCTGCCCCTCCCACTTCTCCCAGCGACGCCGCGCATGGCGCCGCCCTACTGGAGGAAACGGCTAATAAGCTGCAAGCTGTCAATGAGCTCCACCAGAATGTGCAACAGGACATGGACAAGCTGAAAGATGTAAGATTTTCCTCCCTCATCCCTCCGTTTATGTGTCTTCTGTCTTCTTTCTTCTTTTCTTTCTTTCTTTCTTTCTTTCTTTCTTTCTTTCTTTCTTTCTTTCTTTCTTTCTTTCTTTCTTTCTTTCTTTTATTTAATTGTTTATGTATTTATGTATTTTCCTGCTCGTTTTTTGTCTGAAAATGTACACCGTAAATTCTTTTTCACCTCCCCTATTTCCTTCCCTCCATCCATACCTCCTTCTCTCCATTTCTTTCTTGCCCTGTCTTTTTTTTTTTTTTTTCTTTTTTCTCTAGTTTCTGCTTTCTTTCTTTTGTTTCCATTTTTAAAATTTTTTTTTTACCCTTCTCTTTTTTTATGTTCCTTTTTTTTCTTTGTAGTTTTTAGAAATAGTTTTTTTCCTATTCATGTTTTTATTTCTAGTATTGTTGTTTCTTTTTTATTTGTTCCACAGTTTTTCCCCCCTTCTTGCTTGCTTTATCCGTGGCTCTGTTCTCCTCGTTGGCAGTCAGCAGTGTGTGAGTGCAGCAGCATTGCCTTCAGGAAGCGCACCAGTTAGTGGTGTGTGTTTGCGGTGTGTGAACGGGTCCTGACCCCGTCTCAGTGGAAAATGGCTGCTCTTAGCCGAGTCTCTGAGGCCTGAGCTGCTTAATCAAAAGGCTGCCGGTCTGAAGGCAAACTCTCATGTTTATTCTCCCTCAGGCGAACAAGACACTGCGCTCCCAGAACGTCGACCTCGTCCAAGAAAACCTGCGTCTCAGAGCCGAGTTGGAGAGCAGATCTCCTCAGAAGTAAGCGCTAGGTCGCTACCGCTAACCCACTCAGTGGCCAACTCTCTCTATCTCTCTCTATCTTTCTCTATCTCTCTCTCTCTCTCTCTCAAACACACATTCACACAAACTTACACTACACACTCTCTTCTACTCTTACTTTCTCACACACATTCATACTCTCTCTTTCTCAAACTCACTCGCTCACTATTTTATTTTTTTTTCTTACTTTCACATTCCCATGATTTTTTTTCATTTTCATTTTCCGACTCAGGTTCGGCAGGTTCACCGTAGCAGCGTTGGAGGCGAAGATCTCACAGAACGAGCGAGAGATGGCCCAGCTGAAGAAGGCTTTGGAGAGAAGCGACTCTTATATTGAGGAACTCGAATCCCGAGCTCCGAAACTCCAGAGCGAGCCTCAGTTACAGATCTCTTCCTCTGAACAGTGGCAGGACGATGCTGGAGACTGTTCGAGCTCGAACCTGGACAGTACTTCTGTTGATCCTTCAGACAGTCATGGCTCCCTGCATGTTCCTGCCCCTGATGAAGCTCCAGGTTCTCAGAAGGACAGGATGGTCAGGTTCGCCGTGCCCTCCACACCACCGACTCCCTCCTCAACTCTCAGCAGGTTGAGTCTGAAAAGCCCCATGGTGCAGAGCGAGAAAAAGCCCAGCTGTAACCGTCTCCCGTTTCTCAGGAGGCTCAGCTTCGATGACTGCGCCAGCTCGAGCAGCTTCACAACCTTTTCCTCAGTAGAATCTCCTTCTCCCGAAGTCAGCAGCAATCTGTTTGGGCTGAAAAGCTCATTAAATTTAGCCAATCAGAGTCTGTGGAGCGGGTGGGAGGAGCCATGCTCTAGTACTTTGTACAGCTGCCAGGAAAACGAGCAGAATATCAGGAACGGTTCAGTAGCAGACGAAGCTCGTATGGATGCCGCGTTCCTCAGCATCGTCTCAGAGCTCGACTCCATGATGGCCGAAGGGGAAAGTTCTCGCTCGCGCACGCCTCGGGTCCCGCCCGACTTCAATGCCACATCCTTATCAGATCTTGTCGATCCCGAATCAGGTGGCGAACAGCAGCACGGAACAGCTGCAGATGTTCCAGAGACGTTTGGGGAATCTGTGAAGCGGAAATGTCCCATTAGTTTAGCAACGTCCAGTCCGAACAAAATGTCCAGGATCCAATAGTTTTCCTTTTTTTTTTTTTTTTTTTTTTTTTTTTTTTTTTTTTTTTTTGGAAAACAGGACTTATTCTCACTCACGCAGTTCAACGAGTTTTCTTAGCCAGCTCGCTCTGATACACGATCATGACAGGATTTCTGTCAGGATCGTCATCTTAACACTTTACTGACTGGAAAAATTAAGGGATTCGACACAAATTATTAGAAATATCGCTAATCCTCACTATTGCTAACCTGCCAGGATTCCTAAGAGGAGTTACTTAGCCTGCGTACACGAGATCTGGGATCGGTCAGTCATGTGACGTTGCTTCAATTCAGTGTTACGTCAAACGTGAAATCATCTAATCGTCTGAAAGAAAAAAAAACTTTTAAAGTTGGAGCTTTTTTCTGCTCACTTTGAAATGCTCATTGCTCAGTGTCTTCTCACACTCACACACACACACACACACACACACACACACACACACCACACACACCACACACATGTTGCGAAGACCAGCGAGCCAATCAGATTTTTGGCCAGAAAAGGGTACAAAAAAAAACTTACCCAGTGGGCGGAGCCTCAGAGGTGGACTTTAGCCAATAGACATTGACGGTTATTTAAATTCAATTGCTTCTATTTTGAAACAATTTAATCGAGTTTAAAGTTACTTTAAGTGCCAGGGACTGCCTCAAACCTTTTTTTTTTTTTTTTATCTATTTATTTTTTTTTTATTTGTTGAAATGATTTGCTATTTTTGCTATTTTTTATTCACCCCTCATTTCATTTAAAATCTCAGTTCATGTCTTCATATTGTAAATTATTTTTCTATTGTATCTGTGGCTGTCTTCTGTTTCTACCCCTCGAGATTGTGATCCACTTTGTCTTTTATATTAAATAAAATGTTTGATAAATTATTTTGTGTATCTAATTTCACAGATTTATTCAAATCATCATTAAAGCCAGACTTAATGTTACAGATGTCCAGATTTCGACAAATCAGCAAGGCCAGTGTATGGTGTGTTTATCGATGGGAAACAAATAATGAAATAACTGAATAAAAAAAAAAAGAATCCCAAATCTAGAACAATCCACTTCATTCATAGTTTCCCACCATCTTATTTTGTGACTTCTGAGCAACCAGGATGTCAAATATTTGAACAACGAAGCACAAAAACCATCAGTGGCTTCAGCTGATATTCCGGCTTCACTCCGAGAACTTCATAAGGATCACTTCGTGCTTTTCAAAATCAACAGCCAGGAAATGCGAGTCCCATTCGTCAAGTCAAGTCAAGTCAAGTTTATTTGTATAGCGCTTTTCACAACAGACATTGTCTCAAAGCAGCTTTACAGAAAAGCAGCTTTACAGAAAATTCGTGTACGCTTCTTACAACAAGCGATTTATCATAAGATGACAATAAACAAGTAAAAAGTGCCTTTATACCATCGTATGAAATAGTCAAAGCTAAAAACAGGAGGGAATAACTCATAATAAGAGGCATTTAGATGCTCACGGATGAGTTTCGTTTGTTTGGGAGTGTGAGGGATTCGGTATGGTGAAAGAGACGTCCTTGGCTGTAGGCGATGGTTTTCATTGGGATTTAAACCAACAATCTTGAGTTGCTCAGAGCAGCGGTCCCCAACCTTTTTTGTGCCCCGGACTGGTTTAATGTCGGACAATATTTTCAGGGACCGGCCTTTAAAGTGTGGCGGATAGATACGACAAAATAAAATGATACGACCATAAAAACTGATATTTTCTAAATATAATAATAAACGTAAATCCAGTGTGTTGTTTTTTGTTCATTTTGCTCGCTTGGGAGTTTGAATTTAGCAGTAATGTATTATGTGTTAGCGGCCGGAGCAGCACCTTTAAGAAAGTAGCGGATGGAGGTAAGACATGTGACCGAGGCATCATGACCTGCATCAATAGTGAGTCATAGACAGATGTGGCGGAGAGAATGCGGTCATTTTCCAAAATAAAACAAAATAAAAAATCTTTCAGAATCAGATAATAAATAAAACGGAAATAAAGTAAGTTATGTATTCTTTCTGTGTGGCCCGATACCAACTGACCCAAGGGGGACCTGTGGCTTGGGGACCACTGGCTTAGAGAATCTTGGCTACATCTGGAGCTACATTTAGTTTACATTTACAACATCTTTTTTGGCTTAAAGTCTGTTATAAATGAGAAGTTATTGTCTGAGCACTGCTATCCGAGAACGCTCTGCATCAGACGTCAGCTAAACGAAGTAATCTGATATGCGGTCCCTCAGCAAACTGTTACCACAAGGTTTAGAGGAACACAATTCTAACAGATGCCTTTGGATGCAGTAGCGTGAAATTTTCAACTCCGTCGATCTGGGAGACCCAAACCTGCTCCAGCATGACGATGTCTCGGCGCCAAAGTCGGCTCCGTTTAGATCTGCTTAGCATGTGTTGGAGAGGAAGATCTCCTGCTATAGAGCTCTGACCTCAACCCTATTGAACACTTTTGGGATGAATTTGACTGCACCCCAGGCCTCCTCACCTCCATCAGTACCTGACTTTAAAGCCTTGTGGCTAAATGAATGTCCACAAGCACACTCCATTATCTAGTGGAACATCTTCCCAGAAGAGTGGAGGTTATTATAATTGTAAATGTGGAATAGGATGTTCAAGAAGCACATACGATTCTAATGATCAGGTGTCCACAAACATCTGTATAGTAAAAACATGTACACAGGACCCAGAGATAGAAAATACGAGTTATGAGGTGAAAAATCACTGCTCTTAAGCAAACAGATTCGATTTAATTGCTGCTTCATTTCACAAAAACGCCTATTAAAATTTCATACCGTGATTGAAAGGTTGGTGAAATATACATGATATGGATACATTTGCATGATAAATCAAGCTGGGAAATGACAGCGAGCAAGTAGGCTTGTGGCAGGAGCTTTTAAAAGCAGCTGAACTAGTGTACCATGACCAATAATGTCTACCTTCTTCATTTTAGTAGCCATTACTACTGACCTCCTGGAACTGCGACGCTGGAATAAACACTTATCATAATGAACCTGTCAGTTTGGGAATTTAGGGTAGTTTTTCATGTTAAAGCAAACATTACGATTTGGCAAAAAGCAAGAATCAGGATTTGGAGATTTGGGTAGAGTTTTGGATTTTTTTTTGACAATTACGCCGATAGTCTACTGACTATCATTTAAAAAAAAAATCAAGCCATAAATCATTAACTAGTTTGCTAATGACATATGATAAAAACTCGGACAGATGCAATTCAGGTATTGTTACATTTACGATAGATAGATAGATAGATAGATAGATAGATAGATAGATAGATAGATAGATAGATAGATAGATAGATAGATAGATAGATAGATGGATGTGTGGACATCATTAAGAAGTACAGATAAATATATATAATATTTAATGCCCAACATTTTATATTATATATATATATATATATATATATATATATATATATATATATATATATATATATATATATATATATATATATATATATACAGTACACATTTATGTATATGTGTATATAATGTGTGCGTGTGTGTGTGTGTATATATATATATATATATATATATATATATATATATAAAGATACATATAGATAAAAAATAGTTCAGATGCAATGAGGAGTAAAAGCAAAAGTACTTTGAAGTTTTTATCAATAGATAAATCCATACTGGTTTACTAGGTTGCGAACTTAGGCTACGTTTACACTAATCCAGATAATAAATATAAAGCCGTTTATAAACGCTCCATATCCACACTTTCGTTTACAATTGTTTCCCAAAAGTTGCTCATCCACACTGAAAACATTTCTGTCTCTTGTCCTGCACATCAACAAAACATAAGACGCTTCGACCTGCGTCACATGACTAAAAATTTTCAACAAACTAAATTTTCCTTATCAAACGCCGTCTCAGTGCGGAAAAGAATGAAATATCTGTATAAGTGTGGACATGGCCTTGGGGTACCACCAGGATGAAACTCTGTTGAAAGGAATTTTAGCACACCTTTTTTTTACATAAAGACAAAAAAAATTAAATACAACGGAAAAACTTGCTAGTTCAAGTGTTTCAGGAAGAAGTTCACACAGCAAAATCAAGGTACAGGAACGTACCTAAAAGAGTACGAATGTTTTGTCGCTCCAGCGGTACCCTTTAAAATGACATCATGATATTATTTCATAGCATTTCACTAAAGTCCTGTGTGCATTTTTCCATATTGAAAATATCAGGATGTCATTTTAAACCGTACCAGGACACAAATGTAAATCACTATGGCTGCATAAATGTTCTTATAGAGATACAAACAAGAAGGTACAAAAATGTACCAATGTTCAGAGGCGACATACAATAACAAAGCATTAGTACTTTTTTAGCTTCATTCCTTTACCTTGATTTTTCTGTGTATTAAGTTATATATAATTATACTTATATTATAGTTATATATTATTCGAAAAAAGTTGGGACACTGTACAAATTGTGAATAAAAAAAAGGAATGCAATAATTTATAAATCTTACAAACCTATATTTTATTCACAATATAATATAGATAAAATATCGATTGTTGAAAGTGAGACATTTTGAAATGTCATGCCAAATATTGGCTCATTTTGGATTTCATGATTCCAAAAAGTTGGGACAGGTAGCAATAAGAGGCCGGAAAAGTTAAATGTACATATAAGGAACAGCTGGAGGACCAATTTGCAACTTATTTGGTCAATTGGCAACATGATTGCGTATAAAAGAGCCTCTCAGAGTGGCAGTGTCTCTTAGAAGTCAAGATGGGCAGAGGATCACCAATTCCCTCAATGCTGCAGTGAAAAATAGTGGAGCAAAATCAGAAAGGAGTTTCTCAGAGAAAAACTGCAAAGAGTTTGAAGTTCTCATCATCTACAGTGCAGAATATCATCCAAAGATTCAGAGAATCTGAAACAATTTGTGTGCGTAAGCGTCAAAGAAAGTCCAGTTCTGAGGTAAATTTTTGACTAATTATAATTAATAATGACTTTATTATCACAATTGATGTCAATTTGTTACACAAAGTAATTCATCATTTGAAAATGTGCTTCTTATTTATTTCAGTAATTACAAAAAAAAAAAAGGCCTGGACACTTTAATGCATGTGGTTTGGGACCGTTTAGATTCCTGTAAAACATTTCTCTAATATGGTGAGTAATGTTTTGTGTGACATCACCTAAATTTTTGTTTTTCCAAACTTAGACTTTGATGTACAGATAACCTTTGGGATTTGTTCACAAGCCTGTTAGTAAAAAGTCTGATATGTCTGGAAACGGTGTTGGACAGTAACTAAGTAAATGTAATTTGTTACTGCATTTAAGTAGCTTTTTCACGTATCTGTATTTTACTGAAGTGTTTCCATTTGGGGAGATTTTGACTGTAACTTCACTCCATTTCAAAGTCAACTATTTGACTCAATTTTGTGTAATCAGTCGTCCATTTTTATTTATGAGGATAAAAACGTAACTGGTGAAACACGCAGCGAGTCACCAATCAGGATCGAGCGCTCGCGCCGTTTTAAACTCGTTTTGATTGGCGCTTGGTGTATTTACTGATCACCAACATACAGTTCAGCTTCAGTTTAACAGAACATTTACAGAGGAATCATTGATGAAGAAACTCCAGACTCGAACTCAACACAACACATGTGACCTCATTTGTGCATTTTTTAAGTAGTTAAAAAGGTTTCGGAATTTTATTAGATATCAATCAGTGTTTGAGTCATTAATATGATTCTATTAATAGATCAGTGTGCTGAGAGTCACATTCGAGTCTTTTCACATTAACTGAGTTGATTAAGCAAAGAGTCACATGACAAAAATGATAATATGTATATTTATTTACATTTAAATTATTTTTTTATTTGACCAAAATCTTGATTTTAATTTAACTGTGAACAACTGCAAGCCAACAATTTCTCCAGGGGATCAATAAAGGTTTCTAATTCTGATTTGTTTTTGTTGGTTTTTTTTTTTTAATTAATTGTTAAAATATGTGTGCCATAATTATTGGCACCCCTAATAATTCATATAAGTAAAATATATTTGAAGTGTATTCTCGTTGATATTTTACATTTTATAGTACTTATTTAAATGATATTTAAAATATTTACTTTTTTATCTTTTATTTTTGTACCTTAATTGGCATAAACCATTAATAATTCTTATTTGTGTGAATTTTACTCCA
Organism: Silurus aristotelis; assembly: GCF_946808225.1. Classification (NCBI taxonomy): domain Eukaryota; kingdom Metazoa; phylum Chordata; class Actinopteri; order Siluriformes; family Siluridae; genus Silurus; species Silurus aristotelis. The sequence continues at coordinate 6,103,975 of NC_139575.1, forward strand.
GGACTGGAGTTTCTTTTATCTTATAACCAGTATGGTCTAGGAAAAAAAAATCCATCATAATTTTATAAAGATATTTATATTATAATAAACATAGCAGGCAACATTTTACATGATATATAATAATGACAAAACACTGGATTTTACCAAAACTTCACCATCACATGCCACACGTTTGCCTTTATTTTCAACTTAACAGTTATCTGAGTTTGAATAAATAATAAAGAAAAAAAATTTGGTCTATGTATAAAAATCACTTGCTGTTGCTGAGGATATCTCCACATGGACTGCCTGAAGCTCACAATAAGATGGATGATACCACATGAGAACCATAAAGAAAGCGGATCTTCCTTGAGCACCTTTAGGTTTGCAATGGCTATAAACTGTTTGCACTCAAATCTCCATTTTTTTATGGTTAATATATTACATGTATTTTTTAATCAACTTTAAGTTGATTAGATTAGAACTTTCCTGATTTCAGAAATGACTTTGATGCTCATACTCAAGTTCCTATTTTTAATTATAATATACAAGAGAAGAAGAATAATGTACACATAGGTACAAAGTACTGGGACTTTTTTACTAAGTACATAAGTATATAAATATAAAATGCAATTTTATATATATATATATATATATATATATATATATATATATATATATATATATATATATATATATATATATAGTATTTATTTGTTTATTCTCCCTCCATGTCCTTCACTATGCTTAACACGAATTATAGTAATATAGATAATTTGAAAATTGTAAAACATAAAAATGAAATATCATATAATAAATAAATAAATATGTATATAAACATAAACTGTAATTGTATACAAATAATTGTATTAAATGTTACTGAGTTATGAACATAAAGGAAAAGGTGGAATAATTTGATTATGTATCTTATATAAATGTAAATATATAATAAAAAAATTAATATGAATGTTATATTTATATATATATATATATATATATATATATATATATATATATATATATATATATATATATATATATATATATATATATATATATATACACACATATATATATATATATATATATATATATATATATATATATATATATATATATATATATATATATATATATATATATATAATATTCATTTTCACGCTTTTTCCCATGTCCTCCATTATGCTTAACACGTCAGTAATATTTAACACGTGTGTCTGTACTGTAAATTACCTTAGGTCCCCCCCCCCCCCTCCCCCTCCGCTGGTATTTTACGACTTCGTCGCGCTCGTAACTCGTATTTACGGTAATTCCGACAGCGGTGAGATTTCGCTCGGCGGCGCGCGCTCGGGCTTTTTTGGTCCTATAGTCGTAGCCCGAGGCGCTCGTGGCCGCTTGAAGTCTCGCGAGAGAGAGAGAGGGCGAGGGAGAGGGAAAGAGAGGGAGAGAGCGCGAGCTGCTACTGGACGAGATTCTGAGAGGGGGACTCAGGTGTAAGAGCGCAGCGCAGCGCGTGCAGGGAGACAGATAAGCGCCACCGAGACACTGCAAGGCATTTCCTCTCTGCACCAGGCTCTCAGATCTCCTAAACTTCACACTAACGCGACCTGAGACTGCAAAACACACACACACACACACACACACACACACACGCGCGCGCGCGCGCGCACACACACATACACACACACACGCATGTACACACACGCACATACATACACGCACGCGCGCACACACACACGCACAGCGCAACCCTGGACCTGGAGCAGCATCGTCCACTTTATTTGCATCTTTATTTATTAATGTTCTCTTAGCCTGCTTTGGTTTTCTTTCCTTTTTTGTTTCTTCTTTTATTTCTTTTCTTTTATTTATTTACTGTGCACTTTTTTCCTGGAGGAAGCAGGACGCTTTTGCGGACAAACTAAAAAATCATCATGATGTCCATGAACAGCAAACAGCCTCATTTCGCCATGCACCCGAGTTTACCCGAGCACAAATACACCACTTTACACTCGAGCTCGGAAGCGATCCGGAGAGCGTGCCTGCAAACTCCACAGGTAAAAAACACACAAGTTTTGTCTAATTTTTTATTTTAATTAAAAATTGTATTCATGCATATAAAAGTAATATTGTATTGCACACTTTGTATTGCTGGAACGTGTGTTGTTTTGCATGCATCTGGATGCATCATGTCGTTTTTCTGTTTTGCATATTTCACATTTATTTCTCCTTGCAAAAATATTAATTGTTTTAATACAATAATTGTTGCGTTTGTTGGATTTTGCAAATAAAAACCTAAAACCCTTTTTTAACTCTTTAATTGATAATAATGTGTGTAAAAAATGTTAAAACAAAAACCCCCTGTTTTCTTCCTCCTCACAGCTCCAGAGCAACATCTTCGCGAGCCTGGACGAGACCCTGCTGGCGCGCGCGGAGGCCCTGGCGGCGGTGGACATGGCGGTGTCGCAGGGAAAAGCGCACCCGTTCAAACCCGACGCCACGTACCACACGATGAACAGCGTGCCCTGCTCGTCCACGTCCACAGTGCCCATCGCGCCGCCGCACCTCCCGCACCATCCGCACCACCACCATCACCACCACCACCAGAACCTGGAGCCACCAGACCTGATGGAGCACATCAGCTCGCCTTCACTGTCCCTGATGAGCAGCGCGCACGAGGCAGGTGGGGGAGCTGGAGGAGGTGGTGGAGGAGGAGGTGGTGGAGGTGGTGGTGGTGGTGGTGGAGGTGGAGGTGGTGGAGCAGGATTGATCTCCACCGCAGCGCATCCGCACTCACACATGCACGGCCTGAGCCACCTTTCGCACCAGGCCGCTATGAACATCAGCTCTCCTCTCGGACATCACCACCACCATCACCACCACCCGCACCACCCTCACCCAGGGCTGTTACCCAGCCACCCAGGCAGCGCTCAGGGCGCCTCGGGTTTGGTTCCCAACGGACTCTCGTCTCTGCCCGACTCGGATACAGACCCGCGGGAGCTCGAGGCGTTCGCCGAGCGCTTCAAGCAGCGACGCATCAAACTCGGGGTTACCCAGGCGGACGTGGGTGGCGCCCTCGCCAATCTGAAAATCCCCGGCGTGGGCTCTCTGAGTCAGAGCACCATATGTAGGTTCGAGTCCCTGACACTGTCGCACAACAACATGATCGCGCTCAAGCCCATTCTCCAGGCCTGGCTGGAGGAGGCCGAGGGCGCACAGCGCGAGAAAACGAACAAACCCGAGCTGTTCAACGGCGCCGAGAAGAAGCGCAAGCGCACCTCCATCGCCGCGCCTGAGAAGCGCTCTCTCGAGGCGTACTTCGCCGTGCAGCCGCGACCCTCCAGCGAAAAAATCGCGGCCATCGCCGAAAAATTGGACCTCAAAAAGAACGTGGTGCGCGTCTGGTTCTGTAACCAGAGACAAAAACAGAAACGGCTGAAATTTTCTGCGGCGCACTGATGATGATGATGATGATCTCGGTGATGGTGATGATGATGATCATAAAGAGGACGAGGAGGAGGACATTGTTTTTTTGGACCAAGGGA
>NC_139575.1:6109995-6136246 GCF_946808225.1 Silurus aristotelis
CATGTTCTGAGATTTAGAAATTAATAAAGCGAGCACAAAGAGGCGCTAATTAAAAGCTGAGTAATTATAATAATTATGATTACACTCAGCCTAATGGGATGTTACAGCATGTCAGACAAAGTGGCATTAAACAGGAGCGGCAAAAGACACCACGACCCCTCACTCAATACACTGAGGACTAACGCTCGTGCACGTGGACCTGATCTCCATGATCCTGAACATCTCAATACACAACCCACAAACTGGAGACAAATCTGGAGACAAATCCGAAAAATGATTGCAAAAAAAATCAAAAAAGATAAAAAAGAATCACAAAAATACTACTGTTGGTGTAGATTGTATTGAATGTTCTTATTTATTTTAGCTTCATGTGGAGTTAATAATTATTGTCGGGAATATATTAAAATAAAAGGTATTGTTATTATTATTATTATTATTATTATTATTATTATTATTATTATGATTATTGGCGGATTTCGTTCTGAGTAAAAAAAAAAACGATTTAAATTTAAGCCAAAAATCTTGTTTGGGTTTAAAATGTAAATTAGACATAAATACAAACCGGTTAAAATGATTCTTATCCTCCTGCTGAGTATGAATTTTGTGCGTAAAATCGCAGTTCACTTCCAACACACGGTTTTACAGCTTCATGGCCGCTTTAAAAAAGAAAAAAAAGCAGGAAAAGAAGGAGAGAGAGAGAGAGAAAAAAAAGGAAAATAAATGTTAAATGTAAGTGATGCAATATTAATCACGGGCGCTGATATAAAATGCAATATTTCAAGGAGCTGAAGGGCTTTTATTCGGAGCACAGCAGCAGCGCCGGAGAGCAAAGAAAACGACAGGAGGAAAAAAAGAAGAGAAAAAAGGGAAAATAAAGAGGCGGTTATTGTTCGCGTTTGGCTTTCGGCGATGTGGGAAAAAGCGAGCTGCGATGTGAGTAAGCACTTTTTTATTTTTATTTAATTCCTGGCAAAAATAATAATATATCAGTATAATTCCGATCTTAAAATTTCTACACAAATAATGTATTTATTTGTTGCTATTTGTTGCTATTTATTTGTTGCTGTATTTATTTTCTAAAAACAAATTATCAGATGATCGAAATAAAATACAAATGAAAATCCGAGCTCCTATATATCTAACTGTACACCCGACAAATTGTATAATATATTTACTATTTAATCCATAACTCAGAAAATATTCGCTTAGAAATGTATGTACATTTTTGGAGCTGTCCATTTCCCCAGTGCTGAACTTCCAACTACATCTTCGGATCTTCTCCAAATTGCTATTCTTTCTCCACCATGTTCTGGCTGCAGTGCACTGAGCTGAGCTTCTTTAACTCTTTAGTGCATTATATAGAGCTCCACATCCCACTGGCAGCTCTGCTAGCTCTACTGTCTGTCTGCTCGCTGTGTGTGATAGCAGTAAAAATCCTGTGATTTGCCCCCCGATTTGCCCCTGGCCGGAGGGGAGCCCTCGGCTACCCCAGCTGCTCCACAAGCCATATGGAGCTATTCATCATGGAGCTATTAATCAGCAGATTTACATCAACACCGACTGAGCAACTATATAAAGTTCAAAATCAGGACAGGGACCAAATGTAATAATAATAATAATAATAATAATAATAATAATAATAATAATAATAATAATATTATAGTTGTAATTGTTGTATCCCTTTCTAATTTGTATCCTTCCTCATATTACATAACTATTTGCCTGACAGGATTTTTTCCACAATAAAAAAACCCCCCAAAACAACCCCCCCAAAAAAGACTCCAAAGCGCCTCCAGTTCACTTTCAGCAAAAAGATTCGATGAATATGCAAACTAGACACGCCCTATCCATATATGCCCCGCCCACTCCCCCCCGGTAAACTGATATTCTAAGGCTTATAACGTGAGATACAATAGCGTGTTCAAATCAAAAGCCTGATTCCTAATAAGATGTTACACTCTAACCAGGACCTCTGACCTAGCATTCAAACCAACTCACTAATAATAATAATAATAATAATAATAATAATAATAATAAGAAGAAGAAGAAGAAGAAGAAGAAGAAGAAGAGGAAGAAGAAGAAGAAGAAGAGGAAGAAGAAGAGGAAGAAGAAGAAGGGTTCAGGTTTGCTAATACATGGTGTGCCATCATCACCTTGTTCATTCCAAGTGGAGAATGACAATGAATTTCTCTTCATTTCTTTCTAAAAAAAAAAAAACATGCCAGTGCATTAATATTTTTATTGGAATAACTGTAAAGCCATGTGTGGTAATTGTGAGACGGTTTGACAACTTTATATCATCATCACACCGCCCTTTTACACACATCATCACAGAGGCCATTAGCTTCCCTGTCTCTTCTGTGACAGACGCTCTCTTTACTGCCCTATTTATTTCTATTGTTGAATTCATTATGATCATATTCTCATAATTATCACCACTGCACTTGTTTTTTTCAAATTCTCCATCATCATCATCATCATCATCATCATCATCACCATCAACATCACATCCATGACCACAACTACCACTCTTAGCTTTGTTCCATCATCAACATCACCATAAATGTGATCAACATTCGCATCACAACCGCCATCTTCACCATCATCATCATCATCATCATCATCATCATCATCATCATTATTACCAATACCATAATACCATCAATATCATTATAATGAACAGTCAGATCAATATCACATCAACCATCATCGACGATTATCATCATCGATAATCAGATCACCTTTACAGCAAACGCAAAAACGCATCATCATCATCATCATCATCATCATCATCATCATCATCATCACTGTCATTATCAATACCACTGATATCCCTATTATAGTCTACATTCAAATCACAATCAATCCAACCACAAGCTTCATCATCATCATTATCTCCATTACTGATATTATACATACCATTTATATCTTCATCATAAAACCATTCAGATCACTATCACACCAACCACATCATCATCTTCATCATTATTATCATTGTCTCCATTTCTGTCATTATAAATACCATTGATATCTTTATTATAAAAACATTCAGATCACTATTACACTAACCACAGTCATTGTCATCATCATCATCATCATCATCATCATCATCATCATCAACATCATCATCATCAAGACCAATAATATTCTCATTATAACCAACATTAATATCACTATCACCAACCACAACCATCATCATCATCATCATCATCATCATCATCATCATCATCATAATTATAAAAAACTTTTTTTATTTAAAAACATTCAGATCAATATCCTACAAACCACAACCATCATCATCATCATTATCAAAACCTTTTTTTTTTTATAGAAAAACATTCAGATCAATATCATACAAACCTCAACCTTCATCATCATCATTATCATCAATAAATTCTGTTTATAGAAAAATGTTCAGATCAATATCATACAAACCACAACCATCGTCAGCATCATTATCATCATCATCATCATCATCATCATCATCAGTCATCCCTACCCCAAACTCATTATCAACTAAATATATATCCTTAATTATTACCCCCCCCACCACCATCACCACACTGTTGTCTTATCACATTAACTGCTACATCATCATCATCATCGTCATCATCATCACAGCTGTCTTCACACTTATCCCTCCTATTAAGCACAACTATCATTACTGTCATTACGTCATAATGATGATGAAGAGGATCTTTATTACTATTGCTTGCCTTACATGCATTAATATTTACATCATCATTACCACTATCACAGTCTTTATCTTCACCCTGACATTAATAACATCCCCATGAAAATAAATATAATCACCAACACCATAATATCCATCATTTTTTATTATGATTATGATTATGATGATTATTATTATTATGACTGATTATGATTATTATTATGATTATTATTATGATTATTATTATTACTCTTTGTCCCTTATGTTCTCTCCCCATCAAGGACATCGTGAAGGGTGGAGTGATGAATAAGGGTGTGTCGAGCATCTCCTTCGGATCTGTGTTCATCTCCAGCTCGTATTTGCTCAGTAATCTCTGCCCAAGCTCCAGATGACACAGCAGCAAATTTCAATCACAAGGGGCTTCGGAGTCAGCCGCAAAATGTATTTGTTTAATAAATCCATCATTTTGGTCGAAAAATATTTGATAAGCCGGGTTTGACCCTGTCGGAAGGAGCATGTATTTACTGACGTGGCCCCCCTGCTAGAGCGAAATGAAGGTTAAGATCTTTAAAGTGCCCTTCAAAATGGTCCATGCAGATGAAAGCACACAGGGCGCATTTATAATACGACCTATAAAACCCTGAAAAACTGCACTGGCTGAGTGGGATCTACGTATGTGTATTAGGCCCGGTCTAGATGTTCGAAGCTCATGCTAAAAATAGTATGCAATAATGAGTGAAATGGGGTTCGAAGGGAATCTATTGAGGTTATTAAGTCAGTATGCAAGGAAGAAAACATGTTTTTGTAATAAGACCTGATGCAAAGCTGATTCTTTTCCAACAGCAGCACGCCCCTGTTATTTATACACCTCTATCTACCCACATTTACTCTCCATTCATTAATGCTTCACACATCCATTATCCTTCCATCCATTTAATCTTTTATTGATTCATTTATCCACTCATCTTTTCCATTCATCATTTATCCATTCATCTCTCCACTGAGCTATAAGGCTGTCCATTCATTCAGCCATCACACCTTCATACATTATTCTTTCTATGTATTAAGTAAAACTTACAAATATTAAAGTATGCTTTATCCACTTATCCATCCATCCATCCATCCATCCATCCATCCATCCATCCATCCATCCATCTATCCATCCATCCATCCATCCATCCATCCATCCATCCATGCATCATCTACCAATCTTGCAGTTATCCATCCATCCATCCATCCATCCATCCATCCATCCATCCATCCATCCATCCATCCATGCATCATCTACCAATCTTGCAGTTATCCATCCATCCATCCATCCATCCATCCATCCATCCATCCATCCATCCATCCATCCATCCATCCATCCATCCATCCATCCATCAGTTATCTATCCATCCATCCTTTCATTCATCTACATATTCATCTGACCCATTTACATTGCTATCTATTCACAATTCATGGATTCTCCAAAAATCCATCATCCTTCTATCTATCCAATAATACATTTATTTTTACACCCATATATGCTTTATTTATTCTGAATCTATCAATACATCCAAACATCCACACATTCACTTGTCCGTCCGTCCGTCCGTCCGTCCGTCCGTCCGTCCGTCCGACCATCCATCCATCCAATAATTCTATTTTAATGAACAAAACTGCAACCTTGACCCACCATAGCATGTCTTGTTACCATGAAAAAGTGGAAATGAGCACCAACCTCCCCAAGCACACTCAGGAATCTAGTGGAACATCTTTCGAGAAGAGTGAAAAGGAATTATAAGAGCAAATTGGGACTAAATGTGAAAAAAAAGCACACATCATACGTTTGACCAGAAGGTGACCCAATACTTTTGCCAATACAAATACGATGGAAAATAAATACAATATAACTAAGAGAAATGAATACAGATATATTATATCTAACAGCAGTGTGTGGTTCCAGCAGGTGCCTGTACAACGTTCCTCTCCCTACAGCCTGTCAGTCGTCAGTATGTGTATGATCGGCTGTATTAACGCCAAAGCCCTTCCTCTCATTTGTTCTGTCTCTTTAGCTCTCTGAAGGCCCTGGGCGTCGTGTCTCTTTGACCTCCCTATTGAACACACTCGCCCCTCATCATTATCCTCATTCCGCCTGCGGACTCCATCGCTCGTGCCTGCTTCTCCCCAAAGCACCTAGATCTTTCCCCGAGCAGCTCCGGGACACACTCAGGAGCAAAAAAAGGAAAAAGAGAAATTGGAGTCACTCAGTGCAGCATTCGTGTTGTTCATGTGCGGAAATAATCCAACAAAATGGACACCCGGTTTTCTGTGGAGATTGATAAAGTAGAGTGACTGCAGTGGATCAGGTGGAAGTGTCTTGCGGTGTTATATTAGCTGAAAGGGAATCATACAGGCTGTGGAACAGTTTACACCCTGGGCTTTTTTGGAGTATGCGTGTGTTTAAAAAAACCCAGCGTCGGTTTCCATATATAGAGAGATGAAAGTGTAGGAATGGGCATGTCTTGACAGCCATATATAGGAACGTGGGTTGGTCTTTGATCCCAGATATGGTAGAAAAGATGTCTCTAAAGGATTTATATGTGCTTGTGTTTGTTTCACACACTTGGTGAATTAACCCGTGTAGGATTTCTGTACTATTGATTAATGCTAATCAACCATAGCTAGCTAATATCATAGCTAGCTGGCTATTAAAAAATTATAGAAATGAATAAATTACAGCAGCACTTATGAGATGCCTTTGCATTGTGTATGGGTTTTACACCACAATCCACCCAAATTCCCAAATCTGCTCTGTTTATCTCTTTATTGCTTTATGGATAGTTTCATGACAAGATCAAGTTAGATAAAACTCGACATTACACCAAGCGAGTTTTTGGTTAGAGTTTTTATATCTATCTATCTATCTATCTATCTATCTATCTATCTATCTATCTATCTATCTATCTATCTATCTATCTATCTATCTATCTATCTATCTATCTATCTATCTATCTATATATATATATATATATATATATATATCCTATAGCAGTAGTAATGTGAGATCCTTCACTTTATGCTCAGTAAGAATTCCAGGATTTTCAACAGTGATACTGTTTTGGACGTGTTCTAAATATGTATATTTTTATCCAAAGTGCTGTCTTGTGTCATATCACAGTCTATTAATATATATTTAACCCTCATTTTTGCAGAGATCACATGTTTTTTTTTTCACCATTTAGTCAGAACGCAGGGTGGGAAAGAAGGTTAAGATGTTGGACTTCTGATCAGAAGGTGGTGAGTTCAAATCCAGCCACCACTAAGCTGCAAGGCTCTCGAGCAAGGCCCTCACACCTCAACTTCTCAGCCAGTTGTATGAATGAGATAATTATGAGTCGCTCTGGATAAAGGCAGCTGCCAAATGCTGCAAATGAAAAATGCAATGTAAATATAAAAGCATGTGATGTGAAGTCCTGAGTGTCCAATGGAGCATTTTGTGTATGTAGTCTGATCGTGTAAGAATTTAAAACGGAATTCGAGAAATTGTTGAATACACTGGTCCCAGTCAATTTGTCACTTTTCTGGTTTCAATTAATCAGATCTTTAATCAGGGATTTATCCATTTTCAATAAAAGCAGTAATAGTTCTGGCCAATCACAGGCTATATATTAAGATGTTAATTACAATATCATCTTTACTATTGAAAAAGCTTTCACGTTAAAAGAACGTTAATTAAAATATATGTCACTGTCAGTATGTGAGACTTTCTGTAGCGTTTATTTCACATTTTTGCACGGAGTCTTCAGTGTCACTGCTTTGTAACACTGTGTCAAGAAGGTTTCTGACATTAATGGCAGGAGAGAAAACTTGTGAGTGATTTAAATAGTTGCTATTACATAACAATGATAATCAGAAGTAACGTCTTTTGTGGATGGACATGTATATTAAGTGTTGTTGATTAAGAAATAAATAATAAAATTTAATTCTTGGCAGATCGCTGTAGTATAGATTATTAATAAACTCCAGAATGTATGGTTATAAAAGAAAGTCCACGGTTATAATAATTTTTCGGACTATAAGCCGCTACGTTTTCCTGAGTCTGGGTGAAGGGAGAGCTCGCTAACTCCAGTTGCAACAGAAATCATATAAGCACAGACAGGTTTCCAAAACTCGTGCTTTTTTATTTTTCTTGGCAACAGCGTTACGGGTTAGTCAAAGAAACTTAGAAATGAGCATCAGAAAACAATAAGGACATATTCCTCGGTCTGCACACATGCAGTAATAGTGGAAAAATGAAGTGACGTGCTGTTCTCAAAATACCGCTATGCTCCTAAAGGAAGCGCAACATATTTCACCCGTTACACCATGTAACAGACACGGTCTTTCGTTAAAGCCTGTGTAGAGTTCATTAGTTTCAGTGTAGACTTATAGACAGGTGCAGCTTATTTATGTTCAAAATATAATTATTTGTAAAATTCAGTGGGTGCAGCTTATATACGGGTGCGGAAATTACGGTATTATATCAATTCAAAAATTTAATCGTGAATAACAGCATGATTGTCAACAATTAACTTGTGATTAATCGCAACATCATCGAACATTTTTATCTGTTCTAAATGTACCTTAACACTATTTAAGTTTTTTAAAACGCTAATCAACATGGGCATGATGCTTTATGCAAATGTATGTTAATTATTGGTCAAACCATGCTCAACACAGCGCATGGAAACTAGACATGTTTCAAAGGTCAAGATATTTTTTAAAGAACTTGTTCATGTCTATTAGACATAAAAAAAGAACATAAAAATGACAGTTTCCTATTACTTCTCTTTCTTTGCACTGAGCAATTTACTTACACAAGCGTGTTTACATTTTCAGATGACAGAGCAACTCGTAAAAACACTCTTGTAATTGTATTAAATGATGGTGTTTTTAATTACGTAGTCATCAGGACACCAAACGAAACTTTTGTTTCTGTTTCCACACAGACGGTTTTAATTGCCGGATTTTTCCATCATGGCGGACTTCAGTGCTCGATTTGAGACTTGGCGCATCAGTAAAATGAGTGTTGGTGATACATTTTTTTTTTTTCATATCTGAGTAACAAATGGACGTGGAGAAAAATGTGTGTTGTGTTGAAGGTTTGAATTTCGCCTCCTTTATATTTATTTATTAAAAAATTAATACAAAATAGTCAAACAGAAATGCACATTGAATTAATCTCATGATAATAAAATTAGTGCCGTTAAAATTTATTTGCGTGACACATTTTTGAAAGGCCTATAAAAAATATATAAAAATATAAAAAAATATATATATATAGTTTTCCCCTAATACCTATAAAACTTTCAATACACACAATTAAACATATGCCTTTATAATGAATTACAATTTAGACATTTTGCTTTGCTTTTTTGGCTTTGCAATGGCTATAGAAAAGTTGTATGTTTAATATTGTTTAAAGTATTTGCACCCATTTCCCTCACAATTATATGCAGTTCCTTGTGAAAGAACCACAAAGTTGGAACACAATTGTGTATAATGTATTTGTATCGTTTAGGGTTAAAATTTCCTTTAATTGGAACTAAGAGCACAAAACACCAGCCTGACAATTCATGGTGTGTGAAGATTGAATTGGGAAAACCTTGAGTGTCTTGCACAGATCCTTGACCCACTCAACCTAAATGAACACTTTTGGGATGAAGTAGAGTACCAAGTGCACCCCAGACCTCCTAATCTTTTCATCATCAAGTACTTGACCCTCATCATGCTCTTACCACTAAATGAACGCCAATCCACAGCCACTTGTAAGAGTTCTGGAGTTAAATAGACTCCCTTTATGCCTACAGGTTGAATTTCAGATCATCTGCTTACAGACTGCTGTGATACAGTGACAGCATTCTTACATAATGTTAGGATGATCTTGCTCCAATACAAACACTCAACCTGCGTGTAAATGATATTACATCAGCGCAGCTGATCATTTCTCCCACTGAACGACTTATCGATTTTAGAAGTCGACACGCACAACGCGGGGAAGAGGCTGCTAATGCGATACATAATGTATGAGCCAGATGCTAAACATCAGCTTTGACATCACACATCATCACACACACTCAATGTTTTGCTGAAACCGAGTGACTCTAGGTGATCAAATTAATTGGATTTATACACGGCCTTTAAACACAGAAAGCATGTAGAGGTGTTTGTGTGGGTGTGTGTGTGCCTGGAATTATAAACTTGTGTATATAATGTGGGTATATATTTTCTGTATGATTATATGTTTGTAATTAAACCATCGGTCAATCCATCAATCCATTCATCCTTACATTTCCTTCTATTCATTCATTTATCTATTCATGATTTATATATACAACCATACATCATCCTTCCATCCATCCATCCATCCATCCATCCATCCATCCATCCATCCATCCATCCATCCATCTATCTATTGGTGAATATATCCATCCATCCATCCATCCATCCATCCATTAATTTATCCATTTGTTTAATTAACCATTCATAATCTTTTAATTAATTCATATATCCTTGTATGCTTTATTTATTCCACCATCCATCCATCCATCCATCCATCCATCCATCCATCCATCCATCCATCCATCCATTCATTCATCCATTCATTCACTCCATCTATTCATTCACTCCATCCATCCATTCACTCCATCCATCCATTCACTCCATTTATTCCCAATTTTTGTATGCTCTAAACATCCATTGTCCTTCCATCCATCTAATGATGCAGTTATTTTTCATATATATGCTTTATTTATTCAAAATATTTTATCGATCCATCAATTCATCGATCCATCCATCGATCCATCGATCCATCCATCCATCCATCCATCCATCCATCCATCCATCCATCCATCCATCCATCCCTCCAGCAGGATTTCGCTACACTTCACTGGAAATTTTTTTTTTCTATGATTTTTTTTCACTTTTTAAAAAAACAACATAAGCAAATAAAACATCACAATGCATGATGACTCTGAGCATTTTTGTAATGTAATAAATGCATTTTTTTAAATGTGACTCGTGTCTATCATTTTCTAGACATGTCATATCCTTTCCTCTAGTGTATGTATATATATATATATATATATATATATATATATATATATATATATATATATATATATATATATGCGTACGTGTACATATGTATCTAGCAAAACTGTATATCTTCATCTTTCTGTATCTGCCCCCCTGTCTCTTTCTCTTTCTCTCTCTCTTTCTCGGTGTGTGATAATGAGAAAGGCCAGCCTGCTCTCACCACACCATCAAATATTCATCAGTGTTGATTAAACAGGACAGCAGCGCAGATCCGCTCCAATTCAGAGCCTCACTCAAAAAAACAGAGGGGGAGGAGAGGAAAAAAATGGAGGAGATATACCAGCATAAAAGAGGAGAGGAGAGGAGAGGTAAAGTAGAGGAGGAAGAATGTAGAAAGGAGAAATGTGAAAGTGATGATGTGGAAGTGAAATGGAGGATACAGATCAAAATTTATTAAATGAAAGACAGAGAGAGAGAGAGAGAGAGAGAGAGAGAGAGAGAGAGAGAGAGAGAGAGAGAGAGAGAGAGAGAGAGAGAAAGAGAGAGAGATGGGGGAACAGTAATGCTAAACAAATAATGGAGTAATGAAGTGAAAGATGATGTAACATTGGACTTGAACAAAAAAAAGTGAATTGTGGTGAATCAATGAAAAATGTGAGAGTGATAGAGAGAGAGAGAGAAAGAGAGAGAGAGAGAGAGAGAGAGAGAGAGAGAGAGAGAGAGAGAGAAAGAGAGAGAGAGAGAGTAAGTAAGAGACGCAAAGCACAGAGGAAAAAAGTGGAGTGAATTTGACAGGAATGGATGAGTGTAAAAAAGGAAATGGAAGACTAGAAAACTAGAGAGTGAGGGAGAGACGAGAGAGAGAGAGATGAGAGAAAGAGAGAGAGAAAGAGAGAGAGGTCAGTGTGGATCACATTCAATATTTTATGAGTCGAGTGGTGCAGCAGAGACAGGAAGGAGTGTGGTCAGAGGGGTTAGCTCAACTCAGCTACTGCCCAGAAGACAGAGAGAAAGAGAGATGGAGAGAAACAGAAGGAAAGAGATTTTGGGATTTAGATCGAGACATGGGTTTAGTCATGTACACTTCATCCACTCAGTTCCTCACATTCTCATCATTGATAAATGAACAAACCTGATACTGTGTGAAAACCAGGTAATACCATTTGCTCTTATGAAGCAACTTCTGCCTCTAAATTCATCCTGCATCGTCTAAAATCTAGAACGGTGGAACCATTAAAAGTTCTAATCAGAACCCTGTAAAGCAGAAAAAGTTTTCATTCCTTTTGATTCAGGACTCAGGAAACATCAGGAATCGTAAAGAAACATATGTAAAGCGGCAAACACCTGATACTAGTGACCTCATCTAATGTATTAAAGTGCTGTAAAGTAGAAAACACCTCTAATCTAGTCACCATATGAGACTAACACCTGTAATCTAGTCACCATATGAGTCTAACACCTGTAATCTAGTCACCATATGAGACTAACACCTGTAATCTAGTCACCATATGAGACTAAAACCTCTTATCTAGTCACTATATGAGACTAACTCCTGTAATCTAGTCACCATATGAGACTAACACCTGTAATCTAGTCACCAAATGAGACTAACACCTGTAATCTAGTCACCATATGAGACTAAAACCTCTTATCTAGTCACTATATGAGACTAACTCCTGTAATCTAGTCACCATATGAGACTAACACCTGTAATCTAGTCACCATATGAGACTAACACCTTTAATCTAGTCACCATATGAGACTAACACCTGTAATCTAGTCACCATATGAGACTAAAACCTCTTATCAAGTCACCATATGAGAATAACACCAGTAATCTAGTCACCATATGAGACTAACACATGTAATCTAGTCACCATATGAGACTAACACATGTAATCTAGTCACCATATAAAATTTACACCTGTAATCTAGTTACCATATAAGACTAACACCTGTAATCTAGTTACCATATGAGACTAACACCAGTAATCTAGTCACCATATGAGTCTAACACCTGTAATCTAGTCACCATATGAGTCTAACACCTGTAATCTAGTCACCATATGAGACTAACACCTGTAATCTAGTCTCCATATGAGACTAACACCTGTAATCTAGTCACCATATGAGTCTAACACCTCTAATCTAGTCACCATATGAGACTAACACATGTAATCTAGTCACCATATAAGACTTACACCTGTAATCTAGTTACCATATGAGTCTAACACCTCTAATCTAGTCACCATATGAGACTAACACATGTAATCTAGTCACCATATGAGACTTACACCTATAATCTAGTTACCATATGAGACTAACACCTGTAATCTAGTCACCATATGAGACTAACACCTGTAATCTAGTCATCATATGAGACTAACACATGTAATCTAGTCACCATATAAGACTTACACCTGTAATCTAGTTACCATATGAGACTAACACCTCTAATCTAGTCAACATATGAGACTAACACCTGTAATCTTGTGAACTAGTGAACATGGAATACCAGGAAACACTGCAGACTGGTGAATACCTGCAAAACTAGTTAACACTGGTAAACTAGTGAACACTACATACTAGTGAACACCTGCAAAATTACTGAGCATGTGCATACTAGTGAACACTGCATACTAGTAATATCTGCAAAACTAGTTACCAATTGTAAACTGATGAACACTAAATATTAGATAACACGCATAAACTAGTGAACACTTGTAAACTAGAGAACACTGTATACTAGTGAACACGTGAAAAAACAAACAAAAAATAAATAAATCTACAACACTCGTTTTGTTTTTAAAGGGGGGTGGGCGACTGATGAATGCATCATATATGGTCATGTGACTGACTCTGACTCCTGATGTTGTGTGCGCGTGCATGTGTTCGTGTGCGTGTGTGTGTGTGTGTGTGTGTGTGTGTGTGTGTGTGTGTGTGTGTGTGTGTGTGTGTGTGTTCTGGATCAAGAGTGTAATAACATCTACAAGATTCAATTACAGAGTCTTACACTATGTCCATCTTTCCACAGCTCACTCTCTACCCCCAACTCTCTCTCTCTCTCTCTCTCTCTCTCTCTCTCACACACACACACACACACACACACACACACACACACACACACACACACACACACACACACACACACACACACACACACACACACACACACACACACAGAATTCTTTGCAATAGGCTGAGACTCTCCACTCAACATCATTCTTGGCCATTTCCTTTCCCCCTCATCAGACCAACATTCTGGCAGCTATGTTTTGTGTATACATTATGTGTGTGTGTGTGTGTGTGTGTGTGTGTGTGTGTGTGTGTGTGTGTGTGTGTGTGTGTGTGAGCTGACAGGTGCAACAGAATTTCCGTTTGTCTTTCACTCATCCAGTCACATTCTTCAAAAAAGGTTACATTACTCTACACTTAACTCGTGAACCCATAAACGTCTGGTGTCTAATCACCAATCTGAAAGGAAGAGTTCCAAATCTTACCACACTCAAGACCACCTGAGGCCTACTTTGTTCCCCCCTGGAAAGTTGAACCTAGGCCACTGATATAATATAGTGGTCTTGTCATAAAGAACTTGCAGGTTTCATAAACGGATTGGTGTCTTTAGTGTAAACACTTTTCAATCACTTGTCCTCAGTTTTCAGGAAGCGAAAGTACAAGATTTACAATGGGTTAAAAACAAACCCAATTCCAAAAAAGTTGAAAAAAAATGCAATGCAAAATATAAATAAAACAGTGCAATGATTGGCAAATCTCATGAGAACATATTTGATTTACAATAGAACAATATAAAAAAATATCTGATGTTTAAACTGAGGATTTTTTCCATTTTAGAAAAATAAATATATATTTGGCAAAAAATATAAACAGGGCTATAAAAGGCTGTATAAGTGAATGTTACTAAAAGAAAACAGCCAAAAGGTCATTAAGATGATTGAGTATGAAAATAGTATTTTATAGAGGCAGAGTCTCTCAGAATATAAAGGTGAGCAGACGTTCACCAATCTGTGAAAGACCGTGTCTACAAATTATTGAACAATTTCAGAATATTGTTCCTTTACATTAAATTACAATGACTTTGAATATCTTATTAT
Source organism: Silurus aristotelis (assembly GCF_946808225.1). Taxonomy (NCBI): domain Eukaryota; kingdom Metazoa; phylum Chordata; class Actinopteri; order Siluriformes; family Siluridae; genus Silurus; species Silurus aristotelis. Next base: position 6,124,843 of record NC_139575.1, read on the forward strand.
CTGCAGTACATAATATCATCAAACGATTATCTGCATCTGGAGAAATCTGCACAAGGGACAAGGGCAAAAATCCATATTGGAATTCCATGATCTTCGGTCCCTCAGGCAACACTGCATTAAAACCAGGCATGATTCTTTAATAGAAATTACTGAATGGCTTCAGAAACGCCTCCAAAAAAGATTGAATCAAAGCTTACTATGTCATCCATGTGCTCTATCATGCAAAAAAAAGCCCTAACATCATGATGATGATGATGTGAACATGATCCAGAAACATCACTGTCTTCTCTAAGCCAAAACTTAAATAAAGTAGACTGGAAAAATGTTCTGTGGTCAGACAATTGAAAATGTAACATTCTTTTAGAAAGCATGTCCTCTGGACTAAAGAGGAGAGGGACCATCTTGCATCAGAGCTTACTTTAAAAGCCCATATCTCTGATGGTATGGGAGCGCATTAGTCCCTATGGAACAGGGTAGCTTGCACATTTGGAAAGGCACCATCAATATTGTAAGGTATATAAGAATCCCCCATTTTTCACGGTGGTTCTGTTCCAAAACTGCCCGTGGAAAAAAAAAAAAAACGCGATAAATGGACGCCACTTGAAATATGAAATTTTATGTATACAGTACTGTACAAAAAATGTTCTTCATTTTATAAAAAATTATTATATTCTTATTACTAATTTTCATTATTTTAACATAAAAACAATTCCCAATAGGTTTTTTTGGTCTATTGTGCTATCCAGCCAAACAAATTAGTTATGTGGCAAATGCAAATCGCAAGATTCGATCCTCAGTAAAGCGGGGGATTACTGTACACTGGTTTTAGAGCAACATATACACCCATCCAGACAGCGTTTCTTATCAAGGAAGGCCTTGCATGTTTCAGCAAGACAATGTTAAATCACATACTGCATCTATTACAACAGTATGAATTTGTTGTACAAGAGTGTGTTCAATTAGCCTGCCTGCAGTCCAGACCTTTCACCAGTTGAAAACATTTGGCACATAATGAAACAAAAAAGACAACAAAGAAGACTCAGAACTGTTAAACAGATAATATCCTGTATTAGACACAAATGGGGCAACATTCCTCTCCAAAAACTCCAGCTACTGGTCTACTTGGTTTCCAGATATATACAGACTGTTGTTAAAAGTAGAAGGGATGCTACACAGAGGTCAACATTTCAACCTAAACAATTTTTAAATGTTTGTATTATATGCTCTATTGTGAATAATATATGGGTTTATAAGATTTTCAAATCTGTTTCTATGTAATTTCTTTCTAACTATGCTTAGACCATTGTTACAAATTGTTTTTGGTTCTGGATTAATACAAAATAATCTGAAAACACTTTCCATTCTGAAGCTGTCTTGAATGAAACTCAGGTAGAGGAGAAGGGGGCGTGGCCAAAAGCATGTAAAGCTTGAATTATACATGAAAACTAATTCAAATGGTGCTATTGTTTTTTTATTATTGACTTTTATATTTATTTATGAAACCCTGCCACTCTACCACTAAGCCGTTGCTGATTATTTAAATATGATGAAAAGCATTGTACTTTTTTATTTTTGCTTTGCCGCTGAGCCCTTGGTGTTTAGAGTCGTTCTGACATGAATCCTAATCCGTCTCTCAAGTTGGACTCTTCTCTACACTCCTTTTTCTGGACTCTTCTACTGTACATGCGTTTGAATGTACAAAACTGTGTAGTGTGTGTTTGTGGAGAAAACTTCCTACACTGATGTTTAAACAAATGTGTAGATGTAACTACAGGAGACCAATCAGCAGCTTTGCTTAAACTCACACCCAAAGAAACTACACACATCAGTCTATTGGACTCTTCGAGCTTCATCTATTTCACTTCTATAGCACTTTAAACAGTGTGTGTAAATAAAGCAGACCGACAATGTGAACTGAAAAACACAAAGCAAATAAACTGATCATCACTTCTGTAGTAACCTTTCGTTCTGTTACAGACTGAGGAAGTTTTCCAGCAGAATAAACTTGTTACAAATTTCTCTTTCTTTCTTTCTTTCTTTCTTTCTTTCTTTCTTTCTTTCTTTCTTTCTTTCTTTCTTTCTTTCTTTCTTTCTTTCTTTCTTTCTTTCTTTCTTTCTTTCTTTCTTTCTTTCTTTCTTTCTTTCCTTTTTTCTATTTATCTGTTTTTTTGTTTGTTTGTTTGTTTGTTTAACTGATTAAATTTTTTTGAGAACCACCGAACTTTAAAAAAAGGGTCATTTATTTTCTTCCTCACTATATCTTTTTGTCTTTCCTTCCTTCCTTGCTTCTGTCCATCTTTCCTTCTTCCTTTTTTATTCTTTCTTTACTTTCTTTCTTCTTTTTATCATTTATTTATTTATTTATTTATTTATTTATTTATTTATTTATTTATTCATTCCTTCCTTCCTTCCTTCCTTCCTTCCTTCCTTCCTTCCTTCCCAACCACCTGTTCTTTTTTCCTTTTTTCTTGCTTACTTGCTTCCTTTTCGTTCTTTCTTTCGTTCTTTCTTTCGTTCTTTCTTTCTTTCGTTCTTTCTTTCTTTCTTTCTTTCTTTCTTTCTTTCTTTCTTTCTTTCTTTCTTTCTTTCTTTCTTTCTTTCTTTCTTTCTTTCTTTCTGAACCTTTCTTTCTCACTATATCTTTTTGTCCTTCCTTCCTTCGTCCCTTCCTTCCTTCCTTCCTTCCTTCCTTCCTTCCTTCCTTCCTTCCTTCCTTCCTTCCTTCCTTCCCTCCTTCCTTCCTTCCTTCTATCCTCACTTTCTTACTTCTTTTCATCATTTATTTATTTCTTCCTTCCCATCCACCCGTTCTTTCTTTCTTTCTATTTTTCTTTCTTTCTCAATTTTTCTTCCTTCCTTTCTTCTTATCTTATCACTTTATTCATTCCTATATTCCTTCATTCCAATCCTTCTGTGCTTTTTTCCTTTTTCCTTCCTTCCTTCTGGCATTGCTCTGTCTGACACAATTAGTGTGACAGTTTAACAGTTATGTAATAGAAATCCGACCCATTAGGTACAATATGGTAAAATACAATGAGGTAAAATAACACATTTGAAAGCTATGAAGGCGTTTAAACAGTCCCAGATGAGCACATGGAAAAGGCAGTATATAATATGGAATAAATGTAAGCCGCTCGCTCCTACAGGTGCTGGACTCAGGTGATCAATAGCAGCAGTGTGAATGACTGCTAAATAATACATTAACTGGGCTATGTGATCCAGGGTGTGTGTATACTGTATGTATGTGTGTGTGTGTGTGTGTGTGTGTGTGTGTGTGTATACTCCATATCATCTAATTTTCAACACAACAACAATCCGGAACATGATTCCACAACTGCAACCATTCAATAAACCATACATAAATATGCAGCACACACAAACACACACACACACACACACACACACACACACACACACACACACACACACACACACACACACACACACACACACACACACAGACACGGTGTGCAATTAGGGGGGTTTGTTTAAATGGTGGGTGGCGAATAAACAATAAGTCAATTGTTGTTAATTATTATATACCTCAAAAACCTCTCAGAGTACATCACATATACAGTGAGGAAAATAAGTATTTGAACACCCTGCTATTTTGCAAGTTCTCCCACTTAGAAATCATGGAGGGGTTTATTTGTATGATACAGCTGCAAATAAGTATTTGAACACCTGTCTATCAGCTAGAATTCTGACCCTCAAAGACCTGTTAGTCTGCCTTTAAAATGTCCACCTCCACTACATTTATTATCCTAAATTAGATGCACCAGTTTGAGGTCGTTAGCTGCATAAAGACACCTGTCCACCCCATACAGTAAGAATCCAACTACCAACATGGCCAAGACCAAAGAGCTGTCCAAAGACACTATATATATATATATATATATATATATATATATATATATATATATATATATATATATATATATATATATATATATATATATATATATATATATATATATATATATCATTACCCAAACACCTCAGAGTACATTATATCATAACAAAACCCCTCCCAGTACATTATATCACTACAAAACCCCTCCCAGTACATTTGGTTATATCATAACCAAAACTCCTCCCAGTACAATATATCATAAATAAAACACCCCCAATTACATTATATCACAACAAAACCCCTCCCACTACATTGCATCATAACCAAAACCCCTCCCACTACATTACATCACAAAGAAACCCATCCAATTACATGAAATCACAACAAAACCCCTCCCATTATATTACATCACAACTAAAACCCCTCCCACTACATTACATCACAACTAAAACCCCTCCCACCACATTACATCACAACTAAAACCCCTCCCACAACATTACCTGATAACCAAATTGTATGTAAATGTAAATGTGTATGGTCACGTATGGCCTTTTTTATTTGTTCGTGTGTGTGTGTGTGTGTGTGTGTGTGTGTGTGTGTGTGTGTGTGTGTGTGTGTGTGTGTGTGTGTGTGTGTGTGAATAGAATGAATAGATTATGAACAGTAATTAAACTTACATGAAATCAATGTGCTGATGGGAAGAGCTGCAGGCTATGGAGGGATAGACAGAGAGAAAGAGAGAGAGAGAGAAAGAGAGAGAGAGAGAGAGAAAGGGAGTGAAAGAGACAGAGAGGGACAGTGGGACAGACAGACATGGGGTAATGCTCAGTGTCCTGCCCCCATTCGCCCTGCAGCTACACATTTCCTGTGTGTGTTTGTGGGTGTGTGTCTGGCCATGATCATGCTTAATGAACATATGGGTCTTCTTCAGATCACACACACACACTCAGGCTTCAATACACAATACACCACACTATTTTATAGGCTGCCAGGTGCATTATGGGAAATCCTCATATACAAGGTGTGTAAGGGATTACGAAATGTTCAACCTGTATGGTTTCACCGGTTCTTCACCTGCTCATCTATAGCCAGTAGCACTGAAAAGTCCAGGTGGACCACCGGTAGCTATAAGTATCTATAATCGAGACTATAAGACCTTGCTAACTGTTGTACCTGGTTGCTAGCGCTCTTTCCTTACCACTCTTACTGTGACGTAGAGGAATTTAATGAACCTCAATCAAGCGTCACACTTTTTTCCCAACGATGAATGTCGACCATGAAAGCGCTTAACCTCGACCCTGTAAAGATGGCGCTCAATATCGAGGACGTGACTGGACAAATTTGCACAGAAAATGATGTGTGAAATGGGGTGGCCCTCGTGCTCGAACCGACTTTGTTCAAACAGATCATCAGAGCGGGATGAAGGTGCGACCCAGGCACACTCAGAACCTCATTACCCGCCGCCAGTGTAGTCATTCCAGGAGAATAGTGGAATGTGTGTGTGTGTGTGTATGTGTGTGTGTGTGTGTGTGTGTGTGTGTGTGTGTGTCATGAACAGAAGATGATTAAACCCATTCTGTACAGATCAGTTCATATAAACATGGTGGGTGATCTGATCTACCGCTTCACTGGGTGGAAAATTTATTGTAAAATCAATTTTATTACATCTATCTATCTATCTATCTATCTATCTATCTATCTATCTATCTATCTATCTATCTATCTATCTATCTATCTATCTATCTATCTATCTATCTATCTAATCCATCCATCCATCCATCCATCCATCCATCCATCCATATGACAGGGCATGAAGTTAACAATATCAGAAGAAAAGAAAAACTATCCAAAATGGCTGCCAGAAACGTTACGATTTTCTACATTTATTTTTTTATTTTTATTTTTTTACCTTTTCACTCCCATATTAATGAAGAGCGATGGTGTAGAATTGACACATTTCGTTCCTCTGTGGTCTTACACTGTGCTGAAACGGTACCCGTGTATTAATAGAGGACAAACTGAAGGTTCGAAAATCGATGCAGATGTCGGTGTCGCATGATGTTAGCTTGCGCCGTGTCTCGGTTAATAAAGCTCACGGAACGGAACAAAGCGCCGCGCCTCTCTTTGAATGCAAACGAGCGGCGGCTGTAATCTCACGCCATCAAATATTAATGTGGGAAAAAATGAATCCGCATTGGAGATTGTTTTACTAATTCACTCTGCGTGATGGTTCGAGACTCACTTCGGACTTCGTCTTTTTTTTTTTTTTTTCTCGATGTAAAATGTGCACACACAGGATCAGGGAAAAGTCACATAGTTCCGGATTATAATCTTTTCCGGGTTCGCTGAGGGACTCGTTGAAGAATTATTTGAAACTTCACTTGTCAAAGTCTGGATCGTTACAGGACGACTCTGCTGATCTGGGAACAGATTTCTCCTTATGATTGTTTAGGATGGTGGTTTTTGTAAAGTTATATTTTCATCTCTCACAGCCTCGGTTACAAACGATAGCCACCGAGGAGGAGGATGAGGAGGAGGGGGGTTGGGGTTGAAAACTGGGGGATGGGAGGGTAAGATATACACACAGTCTTGGGTAAAAAGAGGAATTTTGTTGCGATGCCCATTGCAAGCAAAACTGAACTCCTACCTAGTTTGTTTCGATCTTGTCTTGTGTATAAGAAATTTTGCGATACTTGCAAAAGATCTTTACAATGTTCTACACAAAACAGCCCATAATAATGACATGAAGAAAAAAAAAAAAAAACACCATTTGTGAAAACTCCTAAAAGTTTGCTAAAAACGTGTTGCAGTACATCGTAATGAAGCATGGTGGTGGTGGTGGCGGCATCATGCTAATAGGCATCCATCCAACATCCGTCAGAGTTTCTTTTAATTGACTCACCACAATTGGATTTTTTTGTGATGGCATCTTCTTGCGAAAGTTGTGCTATATCTTTAAAATGTTTTTAAATAATGGACTTGAAGGTCAATGGAATGCTCATTGCCTGAATTATCCAGATCAACTTACAATCGTTTCGTTTATTCATACAACTGTCTGCAAGAAATTTCACAGGACTTGCAAAAGATTGTCATCGTCTGTGATTCAGCTGTTCGTTAGTTATCATACTATAACTATATAACTAGTTGTAACATTTACAGCATTTGGCAGGCACCCTTAGTGACTTACAACTCAGCACTTTAGGGTTAAGGGCCTTGCTCAAGGGCCCAGAAGTTGCTGCTTGGTAGTGGTGGAATTTAAACTTTGAATCTAGAGACCAATGCCTTAACCACTGAGATACCAGCACCCTGTATATCATATAATTAATAAATCATTATAAAATCATTATATCAATATATCATTATTATTAATGATATATGATAGATATCTTTATCCAGAACAACCAACAATGATGTCATTTATACAACTGAGCACATGAGGGTTAAGAGCCTTGATTAAGGGCCCGGCAGTGGGAGTTTAGTGATGCTGGGCTTTGAATTTACAAACCTCCAATCAGAATTTACAATAATTTATTTTTATTTTACTGATCGGTTGAAGGTTAAGGATCTTGCTCTAGGGTCCAGCAATCGCAGCTTAGTGGCGCTTGGATTTTGATCTCACGACCTTCTGTAATAATGGTAACCGAATTGATTTATGATTATCCGAATTTTGTCTCGGTCTTGGTTTAACAGCTACATGGTCTTCATGAGGCTGTTTATTCAAGTTGTGTCCTTTAAAAAAAAGTCTGATCCAAGCTCTTGCATTGGTATTGAGTTTTTAATTAAGCACAACTCCATTTACTCCATACTTCTTTCTTAAAAGTGCTTCTAAAAGTCTTGGACTGTTTTTAAGTAAAAAAAAAAAAGTTAGAAGGTATTTTGTACAGAAAACAGGTGGGCGATTTAATAAACAGTATATAAAGGTAGAATCTTGAAAACCAGTAAACAGAAAGTTGTAATAGGTAAAAAAGAATAGAAAAAAAAGAGTGATCCAAGTAAGAGGTGATAGATGAGTGCGCATTGAGAGCAGAAATCTATCTTGTGTGTGTTTAATCCTGTTAATGAGCTGCCAAAGTGCTCGAGGGGGCGGAGTTCGTTTCCATAATTAACTCGCTGAGCCGTTAACAAAGCATAGGACAAGTTTGCACAAATTGAACTCCACAATTACATGCCAGCCTTCGCAATTCTTGTACACACTTGTCTTTCTGTTACACGTTGCCCCGCTGCCTTCCCCTGCTTTCCAAAGGATCATAATGATATTAATGAGGGGCGTCACACTGCGGTTAATTACAGCAAAGAGGTGCGATCTGGTTTTTCAATTAAGCCTCATGCTCAGAAGAGTCTGGAAACGTCTTCGTGCTCCAGATGAGGGCTGAATGGTTGAGGTGTGGGTCGGGGAGGGGGGGGGGGTGTGAGGGGGCAGTTAGCTGGTGCTGGGGTAATTAGGTGCCTCATGCCAGGCCTGTTTAAGGGTTAATGAGGCCCAGCGCTTCAATAGCGCAGCCGCCTGTAGGGGGTTTCACTTTGAAGTGTCACAAGGTCCCCTTGTTCCGGGTGGCTCGTGTTTCATTTGTCTGAGTGGCAAATAAAATATTGATGAGGGCTGCCAGCAGACACGCCGCCACCCCAGTTCTTCTATCTCTCTCTCTCTCTCTCTCTCTCTCTCTCTCTCTCTCTCTCTCTCTCTCTTACACTCTCACACACACACACACACACACACACACACACACACACACACACACACACACACACACACACACACGCCCCTAACATTATTCACACATTATCAGATCCCTCCCTCTCACCCTTTAATGACCTCCATAGAATCAAACGGGGTGACAATAGCGATGCCGGCCAAGTGTGTGTGTGTGTGTGTGTGTGTGACAGACAGAAAGAAAACACACTCACCTTATTCTTTTGCAAGTTCATCAAATGGACATTTAAAGAACCAGAATTCTGTTGGGACAAAATGACCTGGTTTGCTTTTCTATAATTCAAATCAATTAAATACTTAGATACAAAAATAAATACCTAAACAAACTAAGAAATAACCAAATAATCCCTTTTTAATGACCTTTTTTTAGGGGTATGGAAAATTTCTTATTTATAAAAAAGAAATGTGTTAAATAATTACATTTCTAAATATATAAATAAATAAACAAAAAAAATTATTAATTAACAAACAAAGTAAATAAATAAATAACCCTAAACAAACAAAAAAAAAATACCTGCTTATTTTGGTGGTCCTCTTAAAATTCAATTAAATACATAAAAAAATCAATAAATGAATTGATAAAGTAAAACAAACAAACAAACAAACAAATAAATAAATAACAACCTGAACCAAAGTTACCTGTTTTTTTTGTCTTCATAATGGTGGTTCTTAAAAATGTAAATAAATAAAAAGAAATAAATACAGAAAAAAAGTAAACAATAAATAAATAAAACTAACAAATAAATATACCAAAATGGCGTGGTTTTGTTGTAAAAATTTGGTGCTACTCAAAAAACGTGAATCAGCTAAATAAACAAACAAACAGATAAATAAATTACCCGTTTATTTTAGTTTGGTGGTTCTCAAAATGTTTTTCATCAGTTAAACAAACAGAAAGAAAGAAAGAAAGAAAGAAAGAAAGAAAGAAAGAAAGAAAGAAAGAAAGCATACCAAAATTTTAATACAAAAAAAAAAATCTAAATCAAAGTCAAATAACTCAACAAACAAACAAATAAATAAACAATACAACAAACAAATAAACAGACAAATACCCCCCCACCCCCTAAAAAAACATATTGACTAAAAGCAACCTCAACAAAATCTAATAATTATTAATGTAAGAATAATATTCAATATAAAATTAAATATAGAGTGATGTTTATAAATGAATAAATTATTCACAAGTGTAATAAATATCTAATAAAAAATTACAGCAATATCTCGTGTGTCATGTCATAAAAAAAGCTGTGAATCTTCAGATTAAAACAAATAGTTAGATAATAGATTTAAATGTTTTATTTCTTAAATGAAGTCATTGTGAAACTCCTTCATGTCACTGATGGTCACTGAGATGAAGCGAATACAGACTGTAGATTTAAAACTAATATCGTTCTTTAAAACAATATATTCCGAGCTTGGATCTAAAAAACTTCTTTGCCGTGCGTCAGGACAGACATAGCTACGTCTGTGGAGCGAAACTCGAACTTTCTCCCTCGGGAGTCATTTTTATTGCCTCTATTGTATCCTGGCTGTATTATACATGTCTGGGCCTCCAGAGATTTCCCATGGTCCATCTGGCCCTGGCCGGTAGGGAACCTCCATATTGGGCCGTAACATCCAGCAGCTTGGTGTGGATTACAGGAGCCGTCTAGGGAAATATTGATTGCTTATTTTTATGACCGAAACTGACCTCTTCTTCCATCTTCGGGCAAAAAAAACTTTAAAAATAGGATCCTTTATAAAGTAACTATCTGTAATATATAGTCTATTTTTTTGTCCTCCATCGATTGCCGTCCACCGGTCTGAGAAGAGCGTTCTCGCGATCATGTCCGTGTTGTGCCACAATCCATTACGCTTTTCATTCAAGTCCACCGGGGACATCCTAATCTCATTCCGGTCCACTTTGTGGACATTCAGAGCGGTTATTCTATTGGTGCTGTATTAAATGTTCTCGAGGCGGCTATTTATTTCGCCTCCGTCCACCCGAGTGATGCACGGCCTCCCGTTGTAATCTATTTAGAGCAGCATTTGGGCTCGATACTAAATCATCTACCCTTCTACTGTTTGGGGTTTTTAATCCCTGCTCTCTGTGGGATCCGTGTCTGTGTTACCAGGTGGAGTACGACAGTTACTGTAATGTAGCAAAACATTAAACAACCATTTCACAACCAACACTGGGTCCCTCAGCAGCCAGGTTCAAAAACAAAGAAAGATGAAGATCATTCCAGTTTAAAGACGTCTGCCATCATTTTTTGGTGAAGAGTATCTCTTCGAGGAGTATCTCTTCGAGGAGGTGGTTGCACAGTGGTTACTGAATGGAAAGTCTTGGGTTCAAGCCCTGGTGTTGCCAACCTGACACTCTTGGGCCCTTGAGCGAGGCCCTCAACCTTCTGTGCTCCAGGCCTGCTGTAACATAGTCCCTGTGTTCAGACCCCAGCTTCCTACATCACTGAGATATACAAAGACATTTTTACTGTGCTGTAAAGTACATGACAAGTATAAAGCTTCGTTTTTTTTCTCGTTTTCCCTTCCTTCCTTCCTTCCTTCCTTCCTTCCTTCCTTCCTTCCTTCCTTCCTTCCTTCCTTCCTTCCTTTCATTTTTTCTTTTTTCCTTTCATTTTTTATTTTTTCCTTTCTTTCTTTCTTTCTTTCTTTCTTTCTTTCTTTCTTTCTTTCTTTCTTTCTTTCTTTCTTTCTTTCTTTCTTTCTTTCTTTCTTTCTTTCTTTCTTTCTTCTTTCTTCATTCTTCCTTTTTTCCTTCCTTCCTTCCCTTATCCTTCCTTTCATTTTTTCTTTTTTCCTTCCTTCCTTCCTTCCTTTCTTTCTTTCTTTCTTTCTTT